>NW_017567115.1:307898-310424 GCF_001661255.1 Hansenula anomala
GTGTTAAAGTACAATGGTCACTTGATGACGCAAAAACAAGAGAGAAGAAAACAGGTATGAAATACAGCGGAAGGGTATGAATGTATTCAAGGAAGAGATCTCTAAATTACTCTACGGTTGCTGGTTTAGTGTTCATTTGATCTTAACTATAAGAAATTGGAATTTGATTGGGAAAATAGCCATTTCAGCACTTTTTCCAAATTTTTGGATCTTTAGAAAATTTTTGAAATCCCAGCCATCAGGGGAAATCCCCCAAGATTGTTTTTTTTATTTCATTTTGTTTTTTTTTTCAAAAAGTTGAAATTGCAAGTTTTTTAGAGATTTGGTGGTTTTGTGACACCTGGGAACTTCTCGGCCGAAACAAATGGCTGTATATATCTTTTGGATATACTAACAAATGATAGGTGACTATGGTCTTTATGGCGCCGTTAGAGTTGGAATCATCTGGGGTATCTTATTGATGTCTTTTTGGGAACCTAAAGCTTTCATTACTGGGCTTTTTATGTTTTGGAAGGTGCTTACTCAGTAATATAAGTTGGTATTTTGAGGTCAAAGTACATTTATAGAACGCTGACTGGCTCAATCTTGGTACTTCTGTTGCAGCAGTGGGGAGGGTTGTTGTTGTTTAAGGGAGAAGAAGTATGATTTGTGGTTGAAATTGGTTGGAATTGGTGTGTATAGACTGTCATTGGAGATGTGTCGATAAGGTAAGGAAGTCACGTGTTGAGGTTTTTCGTTGATAGAAAACTTGATTGAAGTTGTGTTTGTGTACTACATTAAAGTGAGATGACGTGGAGCAGGATATAGAGAGGTATGAGGTTAATTGAGAGTGGTTAAGACTATATGGGAGAAGGCATGAGTCAGCTACAGGTATATGCTGTCGGAGGTTATTAGGATCTGCTTGCAGGGTTTTTGATTGATTGAATGTGTGATTCTTTGATTTGGTTTGGTTTGTTGGTTGGTGTTGTTGATAATGGTCACTGGCGGCACTGGATTAATATACGTATTTTGAGGCCAAAATACATGTTTTTTCCACCCAATGGTTTGTAGAATGTGATTTACTGATGCTACATGTGGTTTATATGGGCAATATCGTTGATTCTGATGGTTTTATTCAAGTTTATATATTTGAAGGTTTGTATAGTGGATTTTTGGTGTTATGGGCCACATCTTCACGTGACCAAATTCTGTTAACTATGGTGAGAATTGGAAATTGCAATAAAACGTTGAGTTTTTGAGTTTTTGAGTTGATTTTGATTGTTATAGATTAAGTGTGTGATGGTTCATATGGTTAAGCTACAGTGGCGGTGATAGGGGCACTTGGTGTTGGAGTATTTAATGGTTTTGTTAAGCTGATTATGGAGAATTGTTACTGTTCAATCATTTTAAAAGATATTGATGAAATTTTAACTACATTGGAGTTTGGCTGTATGGATACAACTTTTCTAATAGTTTTTGGGTGGATTGGATGATTATTTGAAGTATCGTAATGTCATTGATATACTTATATTGGATATAATTCATCAACTATTAATGTTAGACCCTCATTCTTATTACCACAATGTTATTTGAAATTTTCTCAATCTTTCCAACACCTTTCTGTCCCAACAACATCTCTATTTGATTCAATATCAATACATTTTGGGGTTCAAAAACAATAAAAACAAGATATATACACCCTCGAAAGGATTCGGGGTTATATTTCTACATGAGTATATACTTTTAGCGTCTCTCTATCTCATCGAATACAAAGCTAAGCATATAAACCATTCATTCAAAAGTTATAGACCAAAATAGGTTTCACCATAGTTAAGAAACTGGTAGGGGCAACATATTCCAAAAATCGGCCACGGGCAGGCCGTTAGAGGGGCGTTAAAAATGAATTTTTTGGATTTTCTAGCCAAATACAAACGGTACAGAGGTCGGAGCCTTACCAAAAGGTTCTTCTCCTTCCAAAGTATCGTTTGGGATAGAAAAAATGGGGGGTCAGGTTTTAGGGTGGTGTTCGGATGTCCCAAATTTTCCGCGAATTTCCAAGATCTGTAATGGGCGATCAGGTCAAAACAATAATCTTTAGATTCACAACACAGTTTTCATCAACAGTTCAATTTCTGTTAGCTGGCTGCACCCACCCTGTATCCAATTTGCCCCCCTAATGATCTTGTGATGATATATCATCATTTGTGTGCTGTCATGGTGTTGTGTGCTGTTGATTTGGCCGGTTTGAAATGATCTGAAGCTGTCCCCTAATTCATGTTAGTAGTATCTAAGCATCCCAATGGAAATAAGAACTCCATTTGAACTGTTACATTTCATCCAACAATGCATTATAATCTTTTGATGGTGGGTAGTGCTAAGAAATCAAAGTCAGATCCAAACGGAAATCAAATGTGAATGTTAGATCTGAGAAAACCCAGGTAGTGCTATCCAAACAAACTGTTATCAATACTAATTCTTCAAATCAAAATGAAATCTTCCATCATCAAGTTAAACCATAATGTATGTTGCAGAAACATATCCAAACAG
>NW_017567115.1:312329-374649 GCF_001661255.1 Hansenula anomala
GCACAATTCCTTCATCCCGAATGAGCTTGCCTTCTTCATCACCTCCAAAACATCAAATCCATCAAAAGTTCAAGATACCAAACATCAAGTCCATCACACTTCAACTTCAGTTTCATATGAATAACGCAGAATGAAGAGGAGTGAAACAACAAACTTTGTTATAGGAGTATCATAATCCACATCAGTATTAGTACAATTTATCAAGATGGCACAATCCCCTTATTTGAAACTTGAGTATAACTTTATCATCAGTGAGTCCAAAACCAAACCAACAACCACCAGCGGAGCTCCAGATAGATCAAGCCTCAACGGCATCTCACAATCACTACCCCAAGTAACATATGCCACCTGTGTATCCCTTCACAATCGTTACCCAAGCTTTTGCTATGTGTGTGTTTCTGGTTTCTTTGGAAAAGTTATCTTTGTGTTCATTCTTAAAATGCATACACAATGTGTGGTGCCATGAGATATGTGTTGGTCTCCTAGGTGATTCTTGGTCCATTTTGAAGTGTTAAAGTACAATGGTCACTTGATGACGCAAAAACAAGAGAGAAGAAAACAGGTATGAATGTATTCAAGTAAGAGATCTAGAAATTGTTCTACAGTTGCTGGTTTAGTGTTCATGTGATCTTAACTATAAGAAATTGAAATTTGATTGGGAAAATAGCCATTTCAGCACTTTTTCCAAATTTTTGGATCTTTAGAAAATTTTTGAAATCCCAGCCATCAGGGGAAATCCCCCAAGATTGTTTTTTTTATTTCATTTTGTTTTTTTTTTCAAAAAGTTGAAATTGCAAGTTTTTTAGAGATTTGGTGGTTTTGTGACACCTGAGAACTTCTCGGCCGAAACAAATGGCTGTATATATCTTTTGGATATACTAACAAATGATAGGTGGCTATGGTCTTCATGGCGCCATTAGACTTAGAATCATCTGGGGTATCTTATTGATGTCTTTTGGGGAACCTAAAGCTTTCATTACTGGGCTTTTTATGTTTTGGAAGGTGCTTACTCAGTAATATAAGTTGGTATTTTGAGGTCAAAGTACATTTATAGAATGCTGACTGGCTCAATCTTGGTACTTCTGTTGCAGCGGTGGGGAGGGTTGTTGTTGTTTAAGTGAGAAGAAGGATGATTTGAGGGTCCAAGCTTGAATTTCTACATTAGGGTATAAATTGCTCTCCAGTTTTTCCAATATAGAGCTAAGTGGTTTTTAAATTAACGTCAGAAGTATGTATTTTAACTCTTTTTAGGATTGAATCATGTATCAGATTATTGGTCTGGTGTGACTTAAAACATTTTTGTGGTCTATTGACTGAATCATCATCATCAACACACTTTGTTGATCTGCGTCTGATTGGTCTCTGTGCCGATAAACCACTTTCATCTCCGTCTGCTATTTTGGATTTATCACAAATCAATGCACCAATTAGAATCCTAGAGTTTAATTTCTGTTGAAGAGTGGGAGTCTCAGCTGCTGTATAAAAATTGACATCATTGATTAACATGCATTCAGCACTTCCAGTAAGGCTTCCGTCTTGCTGCTTCTTGAATTTGCTATTGAAATTCATAAATATAGTGTGTTCAAGATCAACCAACAATCCCTGATCCAAATTAGTGCACAAAGTGTAACTAAATATTTGATTTGTTGAGTTATTTATCACTTGGTTATTGTGAGTAGCACCAACTGAATTTTGTTGGGGGACTTGATTTGGTATGATCCTTGGTCTTTCAGAGTTGATAATGATTTTTGTTTTTTCAACACCAGCTTCATCTTTTGAAACCAATCTTAAACCTGAAATAACTTCAATGGGAGCTGGGTCATTTCTTAATGTTCGCAATCTGTCACTAATGAATTTATCACGGTATTTATTATATGAATTGTTAAATTGGATGGCCTCTCTTGTGGTTTCAATATTGAGCTCTAAAATGTAAGACATAAAGGTCTTAATTGGAGTTATTGCTCTACGCTCAAATATAAGACTGATCCATCCTTCTGGCAACTCTGACAATTCCTGGCTCCCAGCTAAACAATTGTCTATAGTTCCATTCAAAAGTTTTTTTAAAATTACCCAAGTGGAATACCAACTCTTATTACACAACGCTGTATTTATTTTTTTTTCAAGATTTGCAACTAGTTCTGTCAATAAATATGATGTAGAACGGTACTTTAAATCAAATTCAATAACACCAATGGCTTCGCTGATCCTATTGTTTGAGGCAGCGTTCAAAGGTGAACCTCCTGTGTTGTGTGTTACAATATTCCCAGATGGTGGCATTAAAAACAACAATTTCCAAAGCTTCGAAATTTCAAATTCACAATTGCTAAAGTCTGCATTATGGAGGTCTGAAACGGTGTTTGCATTTCTAATTATATTTGAATACACAAAAGAGGAAACATTATCAACAACAAACTCGGTGATGGACCAGAACCAAGTCTTGTGGTCAGAAAAGTCCAAAATATTGCTAGCTTCATTTTGACCAGAAACATTCCTAGTAGTAATGCTGAAATTATCAAAAAATAAGTGGTAGTTTATTTCTAATAAAGGTTTTTTTAATTCATTGTTCAAATTTCTAATCAAGGTGTCTCTGTTGTGCGCTAAAACTAGTGTGCAGCGTCCAAAGCTTGCAATGTCAGCCTCTGTCAATTAATGACTCCATATTGACTCAGTAGTCCTCCTGGTGATTATTTTACTGGAAAAAAACCACTGCTATGGTGCAAAACACTTTCTGTAGATTTTTTATATATCATGAGAATATTAATACAATAGTGTATTAACCATAATACACAATATACTTGACATAAGTATACATGACATAAGCTCTAGCAGCTAGTATTTCTGATGGATAATCTCGGATCACACTTGGCTACACGTAGGATTTTTATATTCTTTCATAAAAGGTGGTGAGATTCAAAGAATATATCAATGTGATTGTCATATGAGTACTTGATTGTCTAGTTATGGTTACAATAGAGTTGTTAATAAAATGTCGCGTTCTTATTTGACCGTCAACTGCGCATTCGACCACCAGTATTAAATTTTAATATAATATTTTCATAGTAAACGATTATAACAGTCAACTATATATATCCATCAAATCCTAAGCCACTTATAATCTATCACACTTTCTAGAATATAAGATGATGATGGAGCTCGTATTACTGTCCACTTCGATACTTACGTAATTCTCAGCATTATAATTATAAAATTTCGCGCACTGATCATAAAAAAAACATGAAAAATTGAAACATCAACAAACTAACAAAGAAAAAAGAGGCTTGACGGTCCTCCACTACATTTATTTCAAAATCCCAATTCCAAAAAATCCATTGTGGGGCTGGTGAACGTTCCAATACCATATTTTGAAGCAGGCTACATATGATTGAAAAAAAAAAGAGTGCCCAATTGTGGAAGATAAGACAGCTAGATTTAATTTTTAATCAAAGAAGCTTATAAAGATTTCGTTACAGTTAATCAATCGATTAGATGAAGCAGTTCAAGAAGATACTGATCAAGTTCAACAATGTCTTGGGGTGATCAATGGTGTTGAAAAAATGTATGAATATATTGCTTTTCTTCTTCCCAGGTATCGTTTCTGCCTTTTGAGGGCTTGAAGTACCCATGATTAAGCTTTTAATGCTTGAAAGATGCTCACTCAGTAATATAAATTGGAACTTTGAGGCCAAAGTACATCTATAGAATACTGACCCGCTCGATTCTGGCACTTCGGTTGCAGGGGGTAGGTTCTTGTTGTTAAAGGGAGAAGAAGGATTATTTGGAGTACAATTTGGGTATCTCAACTTTGCGATGCCAAATCTAGCTGTAAACCAGCTTGAAATTTGAGAAAAAGAACTGATCAATCAACATACCCTAGTTTTCGAGAGGTCAATCCTTCGATAATGATCACAAAAAATAAATTTTGGTTTTAAATTGTTGATTTCTTGTTTCAATATTCATACTAAAGAGTCAGTGCCAAAAAGGTTTTGGTTGTTCCTCAAACCTCCACCTTATAAACTAATTGAGTTTTGGGATCTAGTTCTTGAATTTATTCTCATTTGGTAGTAGTGACACTCTACGAGATTTCCAAAACTGCTATGAATTACGTTGATCCTGGCCTGTCAAGATAGGTGTGTGAGCGAGCATTGAATATACCAAAACTAAGTATGCTTGTCAGCACGAAGTGTCATACCTACATTCTGAAATCAGATCTTGAGTTTATATATACAAGGCATTTTTTTTCATATAAAGAATCTTGTTTCTATGTGATTTATTCAGCTAGCTTCTGGTTCATCCTCTTTCTTCTCAGAAGGATCATTGTTTTTACGGTGACTTTCCAAAGTCAAGTATAGGTGTTGTGATGCAGATTGTAAAGTTTGAACTAATCCAGCACCACTCAAAACTGTCAACATACCAGCAAGTTCTGAATGTAATTGTTCTTTTGAAGGTAAGTCCTTGAAATTGTTAACTTGAGGTAAATCAAAAACACGGTTCTCAATACGAGCACCAACAACGAATAATTTTTCATTAGCAGTTTTCAATGTTTTAAGAATCTTTGAAACAACTTGAGGATTGTTTTCTTGAACTGTAATCATAGCAGTTGGACCAACTAAAAACGGTTTTAATGGATGATCTAAAAATCTAGTTTTTTTATAAGCTTCAGCACTTGAAGGATATTTTTCATTTTCCGCTTTCAAATAGGCCAGTAGTAAATTGTTTCTTATAACTGTGAATTCACCACCAACTTCTCTAATTTGATTTCTAAATGTATTTTCATCGGTCTTAACCAAATTGTTATGATGAGCAAACAAGACAATTGGAGTATCTTGCAACAATGTTTTATATCTGTTTATTAGATATGTTTTTCTTGAATCATCTTTCTTCAAATTTGGGGGAACTATCTCACTTTTACTTTGTTTTGTACCTTCAACGCCTGTACTATATGATCTTAATGCTGCAAAAGATGACAAAAAAGCGTTTTTTGAAGCCTGCTTTTGGTGACTGAGCACACTACCTAGCTGCGTTATACCCAACATCCTATTAAATATGACTGATTCCCTTTAAGATTGGTTGATTTGTCTTTTATCTTCCCAATTTTACTGATGTTGGAATGAAAAATTTTTGGACACTTTTTTCAACTTTCCAAAAGGCCAAGATTATGTAATCTCTTGATGTTTTTTTTTAACAACAACAAAAAAATGGCTGATAACGAACAAATTTTTGATGGAATTTCGTGTTGCAAAAGCGTTTTTTGAAGGAATTTGAAATCATCTATACTCTCTACTTGGGCAATTTCTTTCATTGATTGATTCATACATTGAACCACCTTTTTTTCCATTGTTTAAAAGTTGAATTTCAAGCTCAAAATCATACGCGTATTCTACAAAACAATAAAGAATCATGAGCGCAATAAACACTCCTCATCAGTCGCCTAGAAGCGTCGCATCTACAAAGACAAGTCCCTCAAGATACTCAAAGGCCACTCATCTCACAGAGTTCTATCCTTACTTGAATGGAGGGTCCCAAATTCCTTCAGTGCCCGTTGAGAATGAACGAAAGGATAATAGCAGGCAAACATCTATGAAATCTCCAGCTCATGAAAGAAGACAATCCCTAAGCACAATGAACACATATCAATCATTTTCACCATCTACATTAGACCTGCAAACTCTGGTTACTAAAACGGACATGTCCAAAACAACTGAAGCATATAATGACATTTTAGCTGCCTCTGAAGATTACAGAAAGGCATTATTACAAGTTGCAGAGGCTGCTGGTAATTTCGGTGCTGCCTTGGAGAATGGGGCTAAATGTAAAGGATCTGGGAATGCTGCTGATGGCTTATTGTCTGCTAGTGGACTATATTTTTTGGTTGCTAATCATCAACAAATTTTAGCACATAGTGTTAAGGAATCTTTTGAAGTTCCAGTATCCAAAGAAATCAATAAATTTAAATTAACTAGTGCAAAGAATGATGAAATCTTTAAGAATGAGATTAAAGAGAAAGTTACAAATTTGAAGAAACAAGAACGTGAAAATATGAAATTATCAAAATTGAAATCAAGAAATTTAGTGACTTATAGATCTAAATTATTACAGTTAACATCACATATTGATGAAATAGATAGAGCCAAGCATGACTATTACCAATCTGCATTTGACTTAGTGCAGGACACATCACTCAATATTTTAAAACAATTAGGTTCTATAGTACGGGCACAAGTTGAAATTTATGAAGGTATTGCCAGAAAAGGGTGGTCTGGTGGTGGGTTAGACGAATTGATAACAGGATGTCCAGACCCTTTCACTAATGAAGATGATGAAGATGAAGATGAAGAACATGCACAAAATCATAATGATATTCAGTTCGGGAGTGACAACGCCATTGATAATGAGGATAATGATGATGATGATGATGAACAAGATGATGGTGATGCTGATGACGATGATGATGATACCATTGGTCCTATTCCCCAACTGAAAGAACAATTACCACTCACATCAAATACACATGGGCTCGTGTTCAATAGTCATACAGGTTCAGTTACAGAACCTATATTGAGTCATTCGCATTCCACTAAATCTTTTGAAAAAACTTTAAAAAGTAATGAAGTGATACAATCAAGCACGCCAAAAGATACACCAATCAATCCAAACATTGATGATTCAATCGATGACAATTCGTTCTCGCTGCCACTTCCTGGGTCTTCTTCCAGAAATAACATGAAGAGTAATGTGGACTCTAATGATGAAGAGAAAGAAAATAAGCTAAGCAAGGAATCAATTGATGAGGCTAATGCTGCTGGGTTTAATGAAAGTGAAGTTGAAACAGAACATGAAGGTGAAGATGTGGAAGGGAAGGGAAAAGATCATGATGAAATTCCTCGACAAGATTTTTATGGTGTGAAAAATGAATGGTTAGAGTAGAAATGGGTTTTTCCATAGTGTAAAGAATGGACATTGGTGCTTTTAAAGTTATAAAAAACAAGTAGAAGCGTTAATAATTGTAGTTTACTCTTTCTAATTAAGATTATTCTTATTGTGAAGATTTTAGTACTGTCATTTTCTTCCGTGTCACTATCCCCCTTACAAAAAACAACTTCGAATTGACTTCAACTTTCAAAGAAAACAACACACAAAACGACAATCCAACCTGAACAACTGAGATCACCGAAATGTCTAAATACGTGCTACCTAAAGCAGTGAAGGAAATAAGATTTCATTTGTCACAAGTGGCTGAAGCCAGCACTCCTTTGAGGTGAGTTAATTCGCGTTGAATAGAGACAAGTTCGACTCAACTCCCTAATGATTATTTACTAACAAAGGAAGAAATTTTCTAGTCAGTTCATATCCAACTTTGCATAAGAATAATCCAGCACTACCAATTTTAATAAGGGAAGCTCAAAGCGCCAAACCTACTGTTTTTGTTCGTTTTGAAAAAGGTGTTGAAGTTAAAAAGGACTTGAATGGTTTAGACAAGTCACAAATTGAAGGTGAATTAAAGAATTTACTCGGAATATGATTTGAAAAATCACTTATTTATTATTTATTATTCATATTTATTATTTATTTATTTATTTAACTATAATGAGAAAACATATTTATAACTTTTCTTGAGTATTGTATTCACCAAATTGATAAACACCCCAACCTAAAGACAATGATGCATTATTATACAACTCTTGACCAGCTTCAGCTGATGCTGCACCAGCTGCAACAACTACTGGCATGAAATGCTCTAAAGTAGGATGTGCATGATATAACAATGATCTTTCATTTTCTTGAACATTTTCAAGCTTTGTTAACCTTTCTTCGCCCTTAGAACTGGCGATTATTGAACTTAATAAATCATTAAACTTGGAAACGTACGCTAATGGCTTACCACCTCGATCCATTGCAATTCCAAGATCACGAAGATTGTGAACAGTCATACCTGAGCAGATAACAATTCCTCCTAAACTTCTATATTTTGATAAAGCTTGACCTAATCTATGATGGAATTCAAAATCATCAGAAGCACTCAATGATACTTGGACTAGTGGACAGTCAAGATCCCATTCTTTATCTTTAGGATTGTTTGATGAAAAGGCAACTTTGAAAGGAACCCAAACGCCATGATCTAAACCTCTTGAAGTCAATTTGGAGTCAATATTTTGGGAGCTTAACGTTTCTTTAATATCTTGAGCTAGTTCCACATTACCTTTTGCATGAAATTTTTCATCATACATGTGTTTTGGAAATCCATAAAAATCATAAATCAAATCTAATTCTTGAGGATCTAATAGATCTTTTGATGAAGAAAAAACATTTTTGGAATAGGAACTTGGAACTCCTATCTCCACTCTATCATTTGAATTTGATTGCCAATGAGCAGAGACAACAATAATGAACTTTGGCTTAATGGTTTGTTGGATGTATTTTCCTAAAGATTGGACTTTATTATAAGCACCTTGATCTCCACCGAATCCACTACCTGGATACATAAAAGTTGGACCACCATGGCTGAAGAAAAACACAGGTGTCTTTGCTTTCGTTTCATCAAAGATTGTGGAACTAGATGAAGCCGTTGCAGCAGTAGCAGTTGAAGCAGCGAAAGCAGTAGCTGAAGTTGTCATATTAGCTCTTGACCTGGCGATGGTGACACCAAATAATCTTTGAGTGAAGAATTGTAGTCTTGAGCCGAACAATGCGATAATGATGATGAAGAGTGAAATACCAACTGACCAAAAGGATCTAGAGGCCATTTATATAAGTTTTGGGAAGTAGTATTGAAGTCATGAAAACTGGAATTTGTCAGTTTTGGGCAAAGATTTGAGTTTATAAATCAGATTATTCATGTTGTTGGAGCTTAGTCATTTTACTAATTCAAAAGGGACCAAAACTGAAAGAAATCGATTCTCGGACGATAAGTTCATTGGAGACGATTTTTTACATTTCAGGCGAATTCAAAAGGTAACTGAAATGATTATTAAGATGACAGTTACCTTCGAACTCCTCTGTGGATTCAAGTTGTGGTTGAGATTGTTCTGTTTTGTTATTCATTTAACCGATCTACGAAAAAGTGGCTTCAAAAATGTTCTTTTCAATTATATACAGGCTTTGGAAAAAAAAACTAAACTCGAAAGCACTCATATTGATACTCATAAACTTCATTAACGTCTCCACCAACTACTGGCCTCTGCTCTTGATTTGGCAACTTCTTCAGTGATCTTCTCTTCTGGCTTGTGCATCATTGGTCTTTCTTTGGCAGCAACGGTTTCTCTAGCTTTAGCTGCAAATGCTTGTTCTTTTCTTCTCTTGCTTCTACATTGTTCCCATGATACTGTACTTCCTAATAAAAACCCACCAACACCCCAATTAGCAGCTTTTGTAGGTGATTTTTGTGCAATAAATATAATTGTACCCAACACACCTAAAGAAGAAATACCAGTCATTAAAGCTTCTCGGAGACAGGGTATTTTCACTAATCCATTGAATGAAAAATCATCAGCTTTGATACTATCAACAGCTTCTTTAATTGGGAGACTTGGATTTGAAGGACCATTGTTAAATCTAGGTTCTGTATCTTCTAATAATAATGTTTGATCGCTTCTTGGAGCAGAAGTTCTTCTTGGTTTTGATTGACTTGACTCATCCACAACAACTCGATCTCCTTCATTCTCTTTCTTATTAAATGGCCACACCATGATCACTTCTTACAAATCTTGACAGAGTTTGTTTTCGATACTCCTGTTATCACCTCTTCATCATTGGGAAAATTTTTGTCTACGGTGATTGGAAAATTCGCGAATTTTTTTCGACACCAGAAAAAAGGCCCATTTGGTGATTTTAAAGCACATAATAACGATATTAAGATCTAAAAACTATAAATATAAAACTATGAACCTCAAATATTACGACTACATCAAAAAAAACGCCAAAAAAAATGCAAAAAATCAAGAGCTTGCACTCAGGATCGAACTAAGGACCAACAGATTTGCAATCTGCTGCGCTACCACTGCGCCATACAAGCAATTTTTTCCTTAAAAATCCGCTGAAAAGCTAGGCTTGCTCAAAGTCACGTGACTTTCCAAGAATATAATAGCTATAATTTCAGCAGGAACCATCAGAAAATTACAATTTTTTTGATTTTGAAATATTTAGCTCTGAATAAGCAGTTGAATCATATCAATAAACATTATTACTGTATAATACAAAAATTTAAATAATTAAATTTCATGATTTAGTCCACGTACTATCTTTTATTTCAAAGTGGAAAGCTTAGGCTTTTTATGCTTGGATAAAAAAATTATTGTTATTATTATCATTATAAATGATGTTAATGAATATACACGATAATCAAATTCAGCTCATGCTATTATATATTCTAAATTTCGTGCATTAAGATCAATATTGTGTGTTAATTGATCCGGCCGACCAAAAAAATTATTTGTAATATTCATATTATTAGCTACTACTAGTACTACATAGTTTCTTATTCCTTCACTGCTAACATAATATAGCGCCTTTATGGTCGCAGGATTATCATTCACTACGTATGGAACACTTAATTTTAATTGAAATGCTCACCTTGATCATATAAATTCGGATGATCAAGTGAAGTGCTTTTTCACAGCTTCTGTCGAGCTTTCAGCACTAGAAAACTCCAAAGCTTTTCCCTTGCAGCTATTATCCTCGTGATTCCTTTCCCTTCTCAAATAGTATTTAATTCTCAGAGCTTTCATTTCAAAAGGGTCCAAAAATGATTTTTTTTTGTGTCAATTTGGCTTTCCCAATTCGGACTGCAAATCGCGCGACCGTTTTTTTTTCGCACAAGCTTTTTGGTTGTCAGGGTAAAATAACAACATTGAAAAATTCCTGTTTTTGAGTCTAGATTTTCAATTGTTCGAATATGTAACAGATTTGCTACATAATAAATTAGTTACATCAACAGAGTTGAAACAAGCCTGAAGCAACCATACATACGGATAATTATTCACTGCTGGTGTACTGGGTTTTAAGTTAAAGCAATAAAATGTACAGAAATGATATACCCAATCACCATTCGGGGGTAAATCAAGCTGCTCGACACGAAACTCCATTCCAAAGTCAACAACAGTTTAACAATCAATACAAGTCATCTCAAAGCCAACCGCAGACTCAAAAAGCACCCCCACAACCACAAGTTACTCCTCCTTATCCAACAGTTCCTTATCCAGGCTTCGTGGATTATCATACTACAAATATAAGCACAGGTTCCCTCACTCGTATTAACCAAAGAGATGAATTTTTAAATTCAAGTGGTATGAAAAATTCAACAACTTATTCATCTTTAGGCAGTTTTGAAAGTATACCAAGTGCTCCTAAGAATCAACCATCTTTGCCACCCAAAATACCACTAGACCAAGCAGAATATAGAAACAATTCTATTCAAAGTTCTTATAGTTTAGATTCAGGATCAACTATTGAATCAAATCATACTTCAAACTCCAAAATTGCAAACGAGCCAGAAACAATAAAATCATTTGACGAAGTACCACCTCCACCTTATGAAGATTTGAATTACGGAATGCAAAACACTAAACCTGAGAAACATGATGATAGTAAGGCTCCAATACCCAAGATGACACAACAGTTGGATAGATTAAGTGATGAGTTGCAACAATTTCAAATAGATGGTGGAATGACAAAGAGTCCATCGAGGGTATTGGATCCTAATCTAATCAATAAATCAACAGAACAAACTACGAAAAGGAAACCACCACCTACGGCTGAGCCGCAACAACCTCACGAAGAAGTTCCAATAGCGTTACAACCAAACAAATCCTTATACTCAGATGAAGTTTCACTTTCCAATTTTAACAGAATTAAAGATTTTGCAATTGAAGATTTCCGCAAGGGTAATTTCTCAGCAGATCCACAAATTGATTGGATAAAGACGATGTTGCAGTACGCTTGTGATGAACAATTTATGAAAGAATGTAATATAAATGGTGAAAAATTGACAAGGACGTTATCACCAAATGATGTTAAAAAAAACGAACAAATTTTTATTAAACAGGCTATAAAATTATTGAAAAAAGTGGTTCACGTTACAAAAGATCCTGATGCTCAATATATTGTTGCTTGCTTGTATTCTAATTCTCCAAGTATAAAAGTTCCATATCCAGCAATTTTAGAAAAAGATTACGCAAAATCATTTGACTATTATACTAAAGCTGCTAATCAAGGACATCCTTTAGCAATGTATAGACTTGGAGTCTCGTATGAAATTGGTATTGGAACCTCTCAGAATGATAAAAAGGCAATGGAGTGTTTTATAAGAAGTGCAGAATTTGGCTGTGTTGCCTCAATGTTTAAATTAGGTATGATTTATTCACGCGGTGCTTTGAAAGTTTCAAGATCTGCTTCAAAGTCATTAAACTGGTTAAACAAAGCTGCTGAATTAGCCTCTAAAGAGAATCCACACTCTTTATTTGAATTGGCTAAATATCATGAATACGATTTCCCTTTTTTGAAAAATGAAACACTTACCCAATCAGATGCCAATTTTTTGAAAGAACTACAATCTTTAGGACTGAATAAGGATGAACGTGTGGCTTTACAATATTACAAAGAAGCTGCTAAATTACTATATGCACCAGCCCAATGTAAACTTGGATGGTGTTATGAATATGGTAAACTAGGATGTGTGATTGATCCAAGAAGGTCTATTGGATGGTATTCTAGAGCTGCAAAACAAGGAAATTTTATAGCTGAAATGGCATTAAGTGGATGGTATTTAACAGGTGCTAGTGGTGTATTGGAGCCTAATGATAAAGAGGCATTTTTATGGGCTAGAAAATCTGCAGAAAGTGGGTTTGTCAAAGCTGAATATGCTCTTGGGTATTATTATGAAGTGGGTTTGGGTTGTCAAGCTGATTTGGAATTATCAAGAAAGTTTTATTTGAAAGCTGCTACCCAAGGGCATGATAAAGCTATAGCCAAACTTCGAGAAATGAGAGGACACTAATAAGGAAATAACAATGAACAATTTAATAGAATGAAGTTACGAAAAGTGTATTTTTAAGAAAGGGTTTGTTTTGTAGTATACATGATTTTTGTAGTGCTTTTAGTTACACGGCTGAAAATGACAGACTGATAAAAATTTTGATTAAAGAAAAAGTCCAAGCCAAAATTTAGAAAAACAAAAGTTGAGAAGTTTGAGGCAAGCATCAAAATGGATAGAGTATTGGGTGGGCTATATATTGGATCTTACCTAAGTTTAACAGGTAGCGAGGAAAATTTCTTTGAACAGAACCATATAACCCATATAGTTTCAGCTTTTAAAGGTGAATTATCAGAAGATTTTCAATCAAAGTACACTATCAAATCTATCCCAGTTGATGATGATGATATAACGAACATAATACAATATTTTGATGAAGCCTGCATTTTCATAAACCAGGCATTATTCCCAGATGAAATAGATGAGTTTTCTCGGGGTGTTAAGAAACCATTCAAGACTTGTGTTCTTGTGATCTGTCAAGCCGGAGTTTCAAGATCTTCAACTATATTAGCTGCTTATTTGATGAAGAAATACAATTTGTCACCTGATCAAGCCATTCATGCCATACAGAGAAAAAGATCAATAGCACAACCAAATGATAATTTCAAAGAACAATTGGACTTATATCACGAATTAGATTGCCAACTTGATGAAAAAAATCCAATTTATAGACAATGGCTACTACAACATTCATTAAAAATAGATCCAACAGGTCAATCAATTCTATCTAAAGATTCAACATATGTTGATGAAGGGAATGAAGAAGATTCAAAAGCTTTAACCCAATTGAGGTGTAAAAGATGTAGGCAAAAATTGGCACTTTCAACTTCATTTGTTGACCATATCCCACCTTCAGAAGATTCCAAACAATCACAATTCATCAAAAAAGCAGCAAATTCAAGACGTATTATTAGCATTCAAGCTGCTTCAAACACATGTTCACATTTTTTTGTTGAACCTCTAAATTGGATGAAGAATGAATTGCAAGGGAAAGCTGAAATGGAAGGAAAATTCCAATGTCCAAAATGTGAAACAAAAGTTGGGGGTTATAGTTGGAAAGGTTCAAGATGTAGTTGTGGGAAATGGATGGTTCCTGCAATTCATTTACAACGTGCAAAAGTTGATGAAATAAAGTTGGGAAATAAATGAATTGTCTCTGATGAAAGATAATGTAGTTTAGTCATCATCGTCTAGAACCATATCCAGATCACTTTCATTGATTGAAATATCCCCAGGATGTGTAGTTGTATCGTTAAAAGAATCACGGACATTTCTTGAAAATGAATTAAAACTTGAGGAAAAGGTTGCATTTTGTCTACCGCTGGTTTCATTATTGACTGGTGAATATTCAGGTGTTCTAATCTGTTCTCTTGCATAGTTGACACCTGTTGATCTATTATTACGAGGTGTAACTTCTTCATCATCTTGCTGGTACTCTTCTGAGACCATGAAACCTTCATCGTATTGACGCTCATAAGCTGTTTGATCATCATATTCTATCTCATTCTCACTTAAATCATTTGCTTGGTCATAAATATGATCATAAGTATTCTCTTCAGCTTCAGGAATCTCATCATCCAAATCAATTTGCTCAGTAGCTTGTGTTTCTTCCTGTCCATCAGGCTGTATTGGCTGCTCATTTCTTTGCAAAGCTTCACCAACCTGATCAGAACCTTCAATATCTTCATCTTCAACAACATTATCACCTTCACCAAGCAAATTTTCCGCAGTTGGCGCTTCATGCTGGTATTGTTCCTTCATTTGTTCTTTAATTTGCATTTCTTCATGTAATGTTTTCATAGTTTTACCCACACCAACTGGAGCTAAATACGAATCACCTAATGTTCGTATTGAACGAAGTTCTCTCATTTTTTGCTCAATGTCATTGAATATCAGATCGTTAAAGTCAGTTTCTGTAGAGGAAGCGGTAGCCGAAGATTGGGACTCTCTTGAAGGGAGCATTGCACCAGGTCTTTCTGAGGAATAAGCTGACAAAGGTGGTGCATATAGTATTCTTTGGCGTTGGTTTAGTTCACTATCATCATCTTGATTTCTTCTAAAAAGGTTGTTTCTTGACGAATCCAATTTGTTCTTGTTGGAGGTTTTTTCATTTGGCTGCATCCACAAATGGTGAATGTCTCGTGGCATCAAGTTTGGCATGTACATCTTTCTCAAATCAAAATGGGTTCTTTTGTAAGTTATTGCTTCTCAGATGTAAACATCATCATCAAAACACAAAATTTATGAGGCACTAGCGACACGTCACAGGATGACAGAATTCATCTACAAAATTCAATAAAACAACCAAAAAGTAATATGTATATAAAGTGAATTGAATTATATTTACAAAGATATTGATTTGAATATATGATGAGATGGATTCATTTGACTCAGGGCTTCAAAGCACCTTCATTACTTCCAAATAACCAATCCCAACGACCTTTCTTATGTAACATTGCAAGCACTAAAATCCCAGGTAAATGCCAAACAGAACCCCAAAATGTTTTCTTTGCATACATGTTTGCCAATTTCATACCATTTGCATCTGGAACATGACCTGATTTATAATTTTGTCTTTGTTGATACCAAAATTTGAAAGACCAGTAAGCTAACCAACCATTCAAAATAAATGAATCAATTGGGAAAACCCAATCAGTAATATCAAAATAACTTAATCCAAAACAGATTGGGAACATTAATAAGGCATAACGGAATCCAACTCTTGCGTTTAATCTTGGGTTAGTCCAACAAGTCATCACATAACCTGCATTTCTATATTCATTTCTAATATTATGACTTAAGGCATTGAAATGAGGGAATTGCCATGCGTATAACAAGGCAGCAAGACACCAAGCACCTGGATGTGTTAATGGGGAAGAGGCAGCCCATCCCATCAAAGGTGGAATAGCACCAACAATAGCACCAACCCATGTGTTTAAAATGGAACGTCTTTTCAAAGAAGTGTAAATCCAAGCATATAAAACTATATTTAAGCCAGCAAGTATAGAAACAGTTGGGTTAACACCTAGGTATAAAATGGACACACCAAGTGTACCAGATATAGCAGCAAATTGATAAGCTTGTTTTGGTGTAACTAATCCTCTGACAACAGGTCTTGCAAGTGTTCTAACCATCAACTTGTCAAAATCTGGTTCACGACCCATATTAATTGCATTTGCAGCAGCTGATGATAAACCTGTACCTACTGTTAAAAACAATAATTCTGGAATTGTGGCACTGAAAGGTGTTAAAGCATATGAACAAATTGATGATAACACAACTAATGCAGTTAGTCTCGGTTTTGATAATGCGATATATGGCTTTATTATTTCAGATAAAGATTTTTGGACCTCTTTGTCAGTCGAGGAGATGGTATTTTTTTCTTTGGCCTTAACTTCAAAAGGTATATGTGATGTTTGTAAGTTTGATGCTGTTGGTTCATTTGGAGTAATGTCTGATGTGCAACTCAATGCCTTGGTGATTTTATCATTGAATTTTGGTTTGGTCAAGTTTGAAAGAAACTCTGTTGGTGATCTATCAAGTGAAGGTTGCTGGGTTTGTGATTGTGTAGAATATTTATTGGTCTTGACTAGCTGGATAACGGTTGGATAGATTGAGGGTATACGAAACCTCAGCGTTGAAGACGTGTTCAAGCAAAGACTTGAACGGAAGGGGATCATATTAACGTGCTTGGAAATGACATCAACTAATAAACCACTTTTATCACTCTAAGATGGAGACTTCACTGCGCTTGTTTAATTTGATTGTTGAAATGGTGTTGATGTTTTCTGTAATAACCTGACAAAAATTTTGGACAATTTTTTTTTTTTTAGTAGGGAAAAATGATCTGGGAAACAAAATCTTCAAGATTTAGATTTGAGCGTGAACAAGATAGATTAAATAAGGACTTAAAGGGGTGTCCTTTGATTGAATGAAAGGTCAGGTTTGGTATAGATCGTTATGGTTTATATTATCCTTTTTTTTTGAGTTGTTTCGTAGAAAATTTGTAGTTTTCAGCATGGATATAGCATTTATCGGGGTATGGATTAACAAACACCACCAACTAGATGTAAATCCTACAAAGAAATCCACTTTTAATATACAGATCATCATAATTAAATAAAGACATACAAAACTTCCTTAGTTTTCCACTTTGGTTTCAGTCTTCTCTTCACCATTCACTTCAGCCTTTTTTTCAAGCTTAGCAAGAGCATCTTCTTGTTCTTTTTCTTCTAATTTCTTGTTTTGAATTTTATTTTCAATCAAATCATGGAATGCAATGATTGATCTAACCAAACTACTAATATATGTAACCATTAATTCATCATTGGTCTTAACAGTAAAAGCAGCAGCCAATGGATTCTTTGCATTGGCAACATTTTCAACATCTTCTTCATTTAATTCATCTATTCCTGATAAATTTGGTAATAAATTGAAAATATCTTGTAATTTACCCAAGATGGTATTATTAATTGGTAATGTACCTGATGAAACTTTCTCCAAATAATTAACAATATCTCTTAATTTCAATTGTAAACCCTGTAGAGACTTCAATTGATTTGTTATTCTCAACGATAATGACCCTGCAGCTTGATCTCTAATATCTCTTAATAAATGCTCAACACCTATCTCTTCAGCTTCCTCAGCTTCAATAGTGGATGGAATGTGATTGAAAGTCTTTTCTGTACTTGAACCATCATCTTTAACTTCTTCAATGGCTATGTATGCATCTGTTGGAATACCAACACCACTCTGTTTAACATCAACAATTAATAATGTTGGATTTGGAGTGTATCTTTTGAAAACGTCATTAATCTTCAAATCTGAAGATTTTAATTTAGGACCTGAATGATACCAACCAATTAATCTTTCTTTGGCATTGATTTTCTTAAACATTTCATTCATTGATTCAATGTAGTTATGATCTAAAAACCAAACATCTGGATTTTTATCATCTTCTTCAAATGGTATAGCAAAACTGTTTGAGATTCTAATGGTATCTGTGGAATTGTCACCTAATATCACACCAACAACTCTTTTTCTTGTGTTTTGGGCAATTCTGTTATAGTGATCAACAACTGATAGCAAGACCAATGGTGCCACTGATACTTGTTTTTGTACTAATTTCTCGTCAACTAGAGGCATGGTGGCGACTTTATAATTCAAGGGCTAAACTTTGGACAACAAACGACGAAAAAAACACACAAAAAGTAGTTAACTCAACAATTCAATCAACAATTCTATAATTCCAAGAACCAATATACTTTATAAATTCAACAATTGCTTGTTCTCTCTGGAATCTGAACTTTTCCAATTGGTTTTGCCAAAGGCATTTCGTCGAATCCCAAAAATTTCGAAAACCAGAAGAAATCGATCGACACGATGAAAAATGGCAGATTGTTAAAGAAAAAAAAATCGAGGAACTTATATTAGTAACTTTTCATAAAGTATATCAAATACAACATTTCTCATAAAAAGTTAGCATAAATGCCATTTGGTCAGATTGTTATAGGGCCACCAGGTTCAGGGAAATCAACGTATTGCAATGGTGTTGTCCAATTTTTCAATGCTATCGGCAGAAAGTCATCGGTTATAAATTTGGATCCAGCAAATGATAGATTACCTTATGATTGTGAATTAGATATAAGAGACTTCATAACGCTAGAGGAGATCATGGAAGACCAAAATTTAGGACCAAACGGTGGGATGATGTATGCCTTAGAGTCACTTGATGATTCCATAGACTTGCTAATAAAGAAGATTGAAAAAATCTCTGAACATTCTTATATTGTATTTGATTGTCCAGGCCAAGTGGAATTATTCACCCATCATTCATCATTACACAAGATTTTCAAGACATTAGAGAAAAAATTAGATATAAGGTTATGTGTGGTGAGTCTTATTGATTCATTCTACTTAACAAGTGCTTCTCAATATATTTCAGTCTTACTTTTAGCTCTACGATCAATGTTACAACTTGATTTACCACATGTTAATGTTTTCAGCAAGATAGATCTTGTTTCCAACTATGGTGAACTGCCTTTCAATCTAGACTACTATACAGAGGTCCAAGACCTTTCGTATTTGAAACCACATGTTGAAAAAGAGTCAAATTCAGTTTTAGGGAAAAGATATTCAAAATTGACAAACTATATAGCAGAACTAGTGGAAGATTTCAACCTAGTATCATTTGAAGTTTTGGCAGTGGAGGACAAACAATCGATGATTAATCTGTTGAGTGTGATAGATAAGGCAAATGGATACATGTTTGGTTCTACAGAAGTTGGTGGCGATACTGTTTGGGCCGAAGCTACAAGACAAGGTGGTGCAGCAGACGTGGACATTCAGGACAGGTGGATTGAAAATAAGGCCAAGTATGATGAAGAGGAAGCTAAACGCAGAAAGGAAATGATTGAGGAAGCTGAAAAGATGGAAAAACCGTTTGATGTTGAAGATGAATGGGAATCTGCATTGAAAGATTGGGAGGAAAACCACGCTACCATCCGTAAATAAGAAATTTCAAATAGTATCTCATTATATTCATCCTAGTAATTTTTTAGCAGCCTCAATGTTTTCTTTAGCAGCAGTTAAATCTTCAGTTCCTGTATAGTCTGTGATGTATGATTCTAAAGATTCTTGAGCTTCAGAGATTTTCTTTCTAACTTCTGGAATGACCTTTCTAGTATCTTCAAGGACTTCTTCTTGTTTTTTAATTTCATATGAATCAGCATTGGATGATTTTAAACCTTGGACATGTTCTTCTTGCTCTTTCAATTCTTTTTGATATAAACCTTCTTCTTTGATTAGTCTAGCAAGAGATTTACTTTTGATTTCTAACTGAGTTGGTGCCATTTTGAAAGAGCTTTTGAGACTGTTAGACAACGAAAACGACTACCAAAACTAAATTTAAAACTCACAATAATTTCCACTTATGAATGAATCTGATTTGTCACAAAAGACACGAAACTTTTCAAACTTTGATCAACTTTTTGAAATCAAAATAAAAAACCGGATTTTACCTGATTGGTAAACTCATCTCAAATTTCCCGGAAGTCAATTATTTTTCAAGTCATAACTGAAAAAACTATGGCTACACTTTAATTCAAGTTTGCTTTATATTTTAGTAGTTAGATCCTGTTGAAGAAGATTTGGGTATATAATTTTGGAAGATGGATGCGATAAGAGAAAGGATAGACTCAACAGTAGCCAATTTGGAAGAGAAGAAAGCCGTTTTGTTGAAACATAAATCTCAATATAATGATTTGAAATTTAGATTGATGGATTTTGGACAATATAAAGAAACAGATCAACCAAAAGTGGATGTTAGAATGAATTCCAAGGCAATTGTGAAAGGCCATATCATCAATCCTCAAAAAGTGCTTGTTTTTCTTGGTTGTGAATACTTTGTTGAAAGAGATCCAACTAAATCTATCGAACTAGTTGAACATAAGTTGAAATTTTTGAATAAGGCTATTAGTGAATTTGATAGTAAGATCAAAGAAGCCAAAAAGACGATAGAGAATATTGGTCATCTAGAAGAATATGAAAAGAATCAGACTGAGAAGAAGGAAGAAATACCCAAACCTCAATCATCAAATTTGTCATCAGAAGATCTACCTTTCATGGATATCAGGGAAGAGTTAGATGAAGATGGTAATGTTATCAATAGCACAGTTCAGAAACAAGATGAAAATAGAATAAAAGAATTTGGAGAGAAACATGGAATCAAAATGGAAGATGATTCTGATGATCAAATAAATGAAATGTTGAAAGATATGGAAATTACACCTAGATCAAAGATTGAAGAGTTACCTGAAGAAGTTATAACGGAAGAGTCTTCAAAAAGTAAAGAGATAGAAACTGAGGATATCAAAGAACCAATAGTATCAAAAGTCGAAGAATCAAAAACTGACACACCGTCAAAAGAGCAAGATGATTATTTTGATCTACTGAAACAATTGGGAATTTCAACTGCAGGTGATCCCAACAAGCAACAAGAGTCTAGAAAGCCAAATGAGGAACCGAAGGATGTCAATGAAAATGATTCAACATCACAAAACGAAGAAAGCAAAGATATACCCTCTGAAAACGACTGGGAGAGTTTCAAAACCGAAGGTCCAGCTATTGCTGAAGATGACATTTTACAATTGCAACTAATAGCTGATGAAATCGAGGAAGAAGGCGATTATGACTACGATGATGACGAATTTGATCATGATTTTGAACAAGATCAAGATGATGATGAAGAGGAAGAGGATTGGGATTTCAGCTCAAATCCAGAAAATTTAGTCCCAGAATCGCATAGAAATTTATTCATGAAGGAACTGAACCGTGTTAGAGCAGAAAAAACTAAAAGTGAACTTCCCGTGGACACAAAAGATGAACCAATTAAAGAGCCTTCAAAACCTAAAAAGAAGAAATCAGTTTCATTTGCACTAGAATTACAAATCAAAGAGATTGAAAATGTTTCAGAAGAGCTAAAAACAGCTCCAGATATCAGCAGAGTCTCCAAATTCAAGCAAATGAGAATATCTAATACCCAACCCCAAATACAAGATGACGATGAAGTACAGGAAGGTGAAGTCATTGAAGCTGCTGTTTCTGATTTGATAGTGGAGAAAAATTTACCAGAACCAGTCATACAAAGATCTATTTCAGAGACTGTTATTTCAGATATAAGGGAAAAGGATGAAGAGGAAATACCGGAACCTCCTAAACCAAAAGTTTCAAGATTCAAACAAAGATCTGCCAACCCAATGGAACAACCTCAAATGAATATGTCTATCAATGAATCAATTACTGAAAATATAATAGGGAATGGAACAACAATGAATGATATTGTTGAAAGAGAACCAGATCAAGCGATTGTTGAAGCGGTTTCAAGAGCACAGACACAAGAACCAGAACCACCAAAACCAAAAGTTTCTCGTTTCAAATCTTCAAAAGAACAATCAAAGGGAAATGTGATATCAATTCCAGAATCTGAACCCCAATACATCCCCGAAGAAAATGAATACAATAACATTAAAGCATATATTGCAAATGATAGTGATGATGAAGATGAATTGAACGCATTAACAGATCTAGAAGTTTATACAGCTTCTGATTTTGATGAAGATGGTCAATTTATTGAAGAAGCCGATGACGATGAAGATGATGAAGATGATAGAAACGTTTTAACAGATGAAATCGTGGAACATGATGAAGTTGATGATCCAAGTTACTATGTTGACGAAAATCTGTTACAAAGAGAGTATCAAGATTTGAGAAGAAAAATGATTGAGAAATATGTAAAGTCTGAAAACGCTAATAATGGGGATAAGATCATCACAAAGGAGGAAAAGGAAAGTGAATTAGAACCAATTGATGAGAGTGGGAATCCAGTCAAGGTGAGTAGATTTAGACAGTCAATGAGCAAATAAATAATAGATCATAGCTAATTTTTACTTGTACATTGTATCGTAAAAAATGGTGCCAATTTTCATTGTTGTTGGCCGTTTCGCGAAATTGGTTACCTAGGTTACGAGTCGAAAACGAGACCATATAAATTGGAGCATTTTTGAAAAAAAACACATATTTTCCATCTTCTGTTTCTTCTTCTTCATCTTACAAAACAAAGAAACTTTTACCAACGAGAATAGGTTTACTGATTGAATTGAATATCTACGAGGTTCAGTCAACTCCAAGTTTCTGAGATCAAACTATTTAGACATTCTCTGACGTTTTGATTGGAATTTATTTCTACAATCGGAACGATTATTTCTTGTCTGATATCTCATGTGTTATGCAATCATCTATATAGTTATATAATAAATGGCTTGATTCGAATAGTCCTATGGTATAATGTATAATGTATTGTTATTTAGTCAGCTTGGTACCCTGTTAACTACACGGAGCCCACCTCTATACCCTGGTGACTGAAATTGATGTATTGGTTGGTTGTGCTGTTGTGTTGAGGATATAATATCTGAGTTGATTATGTTGGCTGGTAATGATGGCAATCTTCTAGATCTTCTTGTGAATATCGAAGTATCACGTTCATTACAGGGTGACTGAGGTGCAGATGGATCATGGGTTTGTGCTTCTCCTTCAAAATTTGCTCTAGATTTATAATATGCATCTTTCTTGATGACATTGATTGTGTGTTGTGGTAATATTGGTGGTGTTTTGGTTTTGATTTCAAATTGATCATGATACTCATCGTAATTTCTCATGTAACGAATTGAATCCCTTGGATGGAGTTTTGATTTGAAGTTTTGAGGATTTTGATCAGAATATTTGGTGATGACCGATGGCTCAATACTCAACACATCATCTTCTGGAGAATCAACAAATGAGTATGTGCTTGATGGGTTTGATGCTGTGTCTGACTCTGAAGATGCTGAGGATGCGGAATTCACTTCTGGTGATGAAAGATTGTGATGTGAGTTTAGGATTTGTGGAGTTGTTGGCGATTGGTCTGTTGGCATGACTCCAAATGGTGAATTCTCTTCATAAATTTGGATAATATTGGTGTAATCATGGAGTTGATGTAATGGTTTTTCAGTTTGATTTAGTTGGATAGGCATTGAAACTTGTCTCTTTTGTTGTTGATTTTGGAATCTTTGAATAGGAGTTGGTGGTAAGTTTTTAAAATCCATTGGTGGCTTTCTTGCTTTTGGTAATGCTTTTGGCTTTGGGCTTGATGATGAAAGTTCATCTTTAAATTTAGGTGGTGGCATCAAACCTATTGACATATCTTCCATCCGTGTAACAAGGTCAAATATTGGAGTGCTTACAACTCTTCTTGTTGGATTTCCCTTTTTACCACGAAATCTAGTTTTCACCCTGATTGGAAGATCATTCAAGTTTACTGGGCCCTATGATAATATTAGTATTTTATGTTTTCAAGTGCGAGAGAGATGTAGTTGACTTACATTTTTCTTGATCTCTGGGATATCCAAGTTGATGTCATGAGATATTGGCATCATATCTTCAACGGTGATTTGATCACCACTAAACTTTCTAAGATACCTCATTTAATTTTCTTTTATCCCCTAATCTTTCCCTAGTTTGATCTCAAGTATCCAGAACAAGTTTGAAGTAGAGAGAAAAAGGAACTTACTCAAAATTGATACTTTACGGATCCATATATAAGAGATCACAAGAGTTTCGATGGAGTGTTGCTGGGATCTCAAAGAAATGGATGGTCATTTCTCTTTTGGGACTAGTGGCATAGTAGCACATCTCTATTGTTAAGGGCTTATGCAAACTGGGTTTCATGTTTCTCTGATTCGAATCAGATTGTGTCAATAAACGATTTCGCGAAAAATGGCTGGTTGGAAATTTGGCGAGGGCCACGCTGCACGCACTGGGAAACTAAGAGACTTGAGGCTTTGAGCTTTGAAAAGGCTGGCTTTTAACCACCAAAAGGAATCCAAATGATCCAGACTCGAGTTATTTCTCATATGATAGCTCAAATCGGGATCTCCAATGAGCCGTTGACAGCTATGGAACCCATTAGACGTGGTTGATCCGAAGAGATCAAAAACCCAATGCTAGTACCCATAAAAAGTGAGCTAACAAAGAAATAGGTCACCAAACTTAGAGCTTCAATACTTGGAGGTTGCCTATAACCTTTTGGACTTGTTTATAATCAAATTTAAGCTAGAATTATCAATTATCAACCAGTCACTAGAGCTGTCACCATGGTAATGGATAGAGAAGTGGCTTTACCAAATATTTCTGAAAAAAAAAATTTCGATAAGGTTTTTTTCTTTGAGATGAGATGAAAAATCACTGTCTAGTCAGTTTTGAGACCAAGGACCAGCTCTTCACAAAGAGAAAAGATATGACTATTGAAGATAAATTCGAGGAGCTCGCTATATCGGAAACCATACCGAAAGCCGCAGCTGAAGAAGCTGTGGAAGAAGCTGATACTCGTATCGGTCGTGATGACCCATTCGTCTTTGGTCAACGTAAACTACAAACTGAAGAAGATGTTTGGAACCATAATGCTTGGGATAATGTTGAATGGGGCGAAGAACAAGTGAATGAAGCCAAGGAGAAGATCGCTAAACAATATGATGAACCAGTAAAGGATTTTGATAAACAGTTATATAATGGAAATCCAGCTAAATATTGGGATACCTTCTATAAAAACAACAGAGAAAACTTCTTCAAAGATAGAAAATGGTTACAAATTGAATTTCCCCAACTATATGAAGCTACAAAAGAAAACTATGGCCCAGTTACCATCTTTGAGATCGGTTGTGGTGCTGGTAATACCCTTTTCCCAATTTTGAATCAAAATCAAAATGAGGATTTAAGAATAGTTGGTGCTGATTTCAGTCCAAGAGCTGTTGAACTAGTTAAAACTAGTGAAAATTTTAATCCAAAATACGCTCATGCTGCTGTTTGGGATCTGGCTGATCCAAATGGTGCTCTACCGGAAGGTGTTGAACCTCACTCTGTTGATATTGCAGTTATGGTTTTCGTTTTCAGTGCATTAGCTCCAAATCAATGGGACCAAGCTGTTGAGAATTTAGCTAAAATAATGAAGCCAGGTGGTAAGATTTTATTCAGAGATTATGGTAGATATGATCTTGCACAAGTTCGTTTCAAAAAACATAGATTATTAGATGATAACTTTTATATAAGAGGTGATGGTACAAGAGTTTATTTCTTTACTGAAGAAGAATTGAGAGAGATTTTCACAAAGAAGTTTATAGAAAATAAGATCGGAACAGATAGAAGATTACTGGTGAATAGAAAAAGACAACTTAAAATGTATCGTATATGGCTACAAGCGGTATTTGAAGTTCCAAATTAGAGATATTATTTATTGCATTAATTAATTTTGTACATTAACTTATTAGCACAATTGATACATGTAGGAATCCATCGACATAAATGCATTCATAAGAAAGCTCTGTCAATGGAATATTTAATGGTAAAGTTATACCATGCAATACAGGTTTAGCTATAATATTGTTCTTAGTTGAAGGGAATAAATCAGGCACCACTTTATGTAGGGCATCCCCTAGTTTTGTTGGATCACCATCAGACTGGTAAGCCTCTATGGGGACATCAATAACCTTGTCAGAAACTGGAAGATAAAGCCGCAGTGGAATATTTTTCAACTTTTTAGAGCTCTTGCTCGTGATTTTAGGCATTATTGACCAAAACTTTTGAACATCGTGGTCTTCCACCGACTTCCAAAGATCTGATGAATCTTGTTTAGATAAAACCATTACAAGTTTTGCGGTTCCATGCTGAACATAACATGACTCTTTGACTTGATTAACCCAATGAGACTCTAGGGTCTTATAATCTGGTAATGGTAAGATATAATCTGGATAATTTCTGTAATGAAGTATAAGTCTCCAAGTGGAGTCAGCTTTCCTTTTCTGGGGATCAAGAGATGTTAATGTATCATAAAGTAGCCCAATTGGGTAGTTCCTATTTATTGTTAGAGACAATTTCTTTCTATTATCAAGAGACAAAACACTCACCACTTCAACGGCACTTCTTCAAATTCCAACCACCATTCAGATGACTTTGACCATCCTGGAACCAATAAGTAAGGTTCAAAGAATCTTAGAAGCTTAGTATAGTAGAGTGGGAAATATGAATTTCTATCAACAGTGAGCTATTCCTAGTTAGTATTTACCAAAACATGTAGTTCATTTGATATAAACTCACGTAAAACTCCCTGTTATGTGTCATCTGGTTGCTGTCACTTGGCGAGAGCACCACGCAAACGCTCAGGGACCCATTCCATATCTTGGAGCTCAATTCACTCATTTGAAAGTACAATTTTAGCAGCCTTTCACAGTCTTTTCATTCGTGTCAAAGCTGATGTTTTTCAAATAATTTGTTTCTCCAAAGTCTATACATAAACTAAATTCGCGAAGCATTGAGTTGCGCACTACTTTTTTGAAAAATTGGTGTCCATGGAAAATTGACAGATGTTACATAAATTTAAACGACAATTTGTGTGTCAATTGTTGAGCTACCCAAGAAGAGGAAACTTGGTATTACAATGGACCCAGATTCAATATGGGGCCAGCTCAAGAATGTTTACTTTGAGAAGGAGACGCTGGTGGTCTCAATGTTTCATATAAACCCGATGCTCACAAGGGAGGAAATCAAAATTGAACTAGAACGAGTGAAGAAAGATTTGGAAGTGAGGTTCGATCCTTGGATTAATCACTACGTATGGAACGAATCACCAATAACGTTTCAAATGACAGAACATGATGACGTGGATTATATATATGGTGAACTTGTGTTTGGTGATTACTTTGCTGATGAATGGCTTGTTACTCAAATCTTGTTTGATTTATCAAAAACATATGAGGATTTATATATACATTTATCAGACAATGAGGGTGAATTTCTACTTATTGAAGGTGCCCAATATTTACCAGATTGGTTAGAGCCAGATAATGCAGGAAACAGAGACTGGATAAACCATGGAAGAATATTGATCATACCAGAAGAATACTACAAGGACAGAAGCTTAAAACTTGCGGAAGCATTGAAATTTTTGGATCGCGCTGTTTATAAGTGCTTGAAGGTTGAGGAACTGGATAATGCTGTTATTAAAAAGGTGAAGCAGTTCCCTAAAGTAGCTCTTGAGGGACAGATAAGCTTGGAAGTTACTGTACCCAGAAAAATTGCAGGTGTGTTGATGAGGAACAGGGTTTTGAATCAAGCTGTATTATCATTCGGGAAAGAGATCACCAACGAGAAGGTTTCCCCTAAGCTTGATGACCTGGTTGATTTGAAGATCCAGACTACTGCATTGGCCTATTTGTTTGTTGATTATTATTTGAAATCTCAGAATTTAACCTCCCCAAAGGTCGATGGAGGTAAACTTGTTACTCAAGCCGTGGAAATGTACTTAAAAGAAGATTCAAATTTGAATTTAACTTACACACCATCTGACCAAGATCTAAAATCTTTTAATGAGCAGGGTGATGTGCTGCAAAAGGAGTTGGTTCGTTTAATGAGAATAGATAAGTTTGTTGAACCTAACTTGGACTTTGGAGACCTACCAACAGGAGAAGATGGTTTACAACAAGATGATGAGATTATATCAAGACTAGAAAGTTTTTTCAAGGACACCAACGCTGGTTTGGATGGTGTAGAAACTCCAGCTGATAAGACTGGCTTGCCTAAAGCAAAAATTGAAGTAGTTGAGTCTGAACCAGATTCGGATGATGAAAATGAAGAGGCAAGAAAATATTTTAAGGAAGAAGGAGTTGATATTAGTGAGGATGACTTTTTCGAATTCTTTGCAAAAGAAGGATTGAAGTTGACAGATGAAGACTTAGAAACTTTTAGAAATATGAGCTTGGAGCACGAGGAAGAACCTAAAAGTGACGGAGACGAGCATGAGGATTATGACAGCGAAGAAGAAGAACTTTTACAGAAACTGGGATCTGGTGGAGTTGCGGAATCGTTGCAAGAATTGTTGAAAAGTTTAGAAACGGAAGGTGGAATGAATGGACCAACAGCTACCTTGCTACAGAGCCTGGGAGTGAGTCTTCCAAAACCCAAGGACTGAAGCGATGCACGCCCTTCAAGTCGTTTTTAGCTACTAAATCACTGAATACCGTTTCAACTTCCCATATCATTAAACCTTATATATGTTCATTCATTAGTTCACATCTGCCTACCTCTTTCAGAAACATCACTTTCAAAATCAGATGCATTTCTTGTAGATTCTGCAATTCCCAAGTTTTCAAGATCAGTCTCTATATCTTCCATATTATCATCATCAACATCAACATCCTCATCGTCTTCTTCTTCTTCAATAATGAAGGCCTTTGATCTTTTAAACTTGCTGGATGGTGGAATACCACCTAGTGGAGATTTTCTTCTTTTGAAACTTTTCGGGAAAATAGCTTCATTATATTTACGACCTCTATTTGTTCTAAAAGTATAGTCCGATGAAGTTGTTTGATCATAAAATGATCCTTTTCTTGAACTGCGATCTGATGCACTTGAATTACTGGAAATCAAGCTCAATGATCTTCTTGTTGTGTTTTTACTATGCAATGAGGTATCTGATGATCTTTTTCTTGTAAATGCTGGTCTTGTTGTATTATCTGAATTAGTAGTATTATGTGATGCAGCTGACATATCCGACATAGTTGTCACTTGAGAAACCAATGATTGTTGTGAAATCATTGATACTGGTCTTGGTCTTGATCTTGTTTCTGGAGCACCATTAACTACCCTTGTTGGTGATTTCGGTTCATGAATCGTCAATTTTTTAGGTGATGTCTTGAAAGTTGGTTTGGGGATTGACAGCTTGGATGTACTTTGTTGGGCAGACTGTTGCTGCTGTGATGGAGTAGTTGTGATGTTATTATTAATATTATACTGATGATGACTTTTGCTGTCTTTTTGTATACTATCAAATGAATTTTTCTGATTGCTTACAGCACCTGTGTTATCTGATTTCTTGGTCTTCCACAATTTGGTGAACTTTTGAATAAATCCATTCTTTTTCTTCTCTGGACTAGCTATCGAGGCACTTGTGCTCTTATCCATAGAATTACCATCCCCATAATTGATTTGATTCTCTTGAGTAGGTTCTGATTTGTTACTAAACCCACTGACAATCCTGCTTAGTTGAGGTGAATTATTAGGATCCATCAATTGACTGACTCTTCTCGAAGTTGACTCACTGATCCTTAAAACAGACCGGCTTCTTGTTTTGTATTTTTTGAACTCCTTTTTCTTTTCTTTCTCCAATAGTAATTCCCATAACCCACACAATGAATCTGCCTTTTTACTTACCACGCTTTTTTGTAATGCGTGTGTATCAATACCCAGACTCTTGAGTTTCTTTAGCAAATGTTTCTCACTCTTTGAATGAAAGTTCTTTTGTCCGACAATATTTTTCAATAATGTCATTGAGGATTCTAATAAGCTCAACCCAATATTCTCTAAAAATGGGTCGTTCAAAATTTCCAAGCAGGATGGACGTTCACTGGGTACCTTGCTCAACAACCTCCTCATCAATGTGATAGCTTCTTGAGGTATGTCTTCTCTGTAAGGTGGTTCTTCATTCACAATTTTGTAGCCAGTCCTTATTTCATCTTCATCATCAAATGGCATTTGCCCATACAACATTGTATACAAAATGATACCTAATGACCAAATATCAACTTTAAAGCCATCGTATTTTTGTTTTTGAATAAGTTCAGGAGCCATATAGACAGTAGTACCACATACTGTTTCCAAAAAATTTCTTTGTTGACACTCTCTAGTGAACCCGAAATCTGATAATTTTGCATTTCTTCTCTTGTCCAATAATATATTCTCCAGCTTTAAGTCACGATGAATACAATTCAAAGAATGGGCATAGAACACAGCACTTGCTATCTGCGCAAAAAGCTTTTTCACTTCATCTATGGGTACCCTCCCACATGATAGCACATAGTCGTATAGCTCTCTTCCAGGACAATACTCCAAAACCATCCATATTTTACCTTCACAAACAACGACCTCATATAGTCTAGTTATATGTGGATGCTTAAACTGTCTATGATAGTAAACTTCTCGTACCAAGTTTGGATCAGTCTTATCACCTGTCTTTAGTACCACTTTTGTATGTGTCAATCTATGATTCGCTAGATAAACTTTACCAAATGCACCTTCACCAATTAACTTAATTATTGAGTAGTTTCCAACTTCCTTGACCTCATCTGATGAGAATTGGGAATATAACTTGTTGTATGATTCTGCAATTTTAGCCTTTTCATTGTAGGAGTTCCTCATACCATTCATCATTCTTGAATGTAAGCTTGGGATAGAATGCTAATTAGAACGTTAAGTTTGATATTGATCCGTTGAATATGATATGCAAATGAAAATGAACAATTATGATGCTGTTAAATGTGTATATCAGGGCGTTGTGGGTGCCAATTTCACAAAATATGGATATGAATGATATTGCTTCTTGGACCTGAGAGGTAATCTCGTCAGCCACCTTTGAACCAATTTCCAAATGACAACGAAAGAACGGTACTAGATTGACCCGCGCAAGTTATTCACAAACAGGCAGCAGAACAAACGTCAAAACACGGTTACTGTATTGCGAGGAATTCAAAATGTGCCAAACGGGTTTCCAAATGAAACGCCTAATTTTTTTAAGCGATTTGGTGATGATGATCTATTGATTTTTTTGAGTGCTGATTACATAAGAAAATTAATTTGTAGGCAAAAAAAAAGAGTCAGAGAGTTGATCAGATTGGAGATTTGGTTCCAGGATTCAGCAGTCTTTGAGGCCTTGTTAAGCTGTTTCTCATATGAGCTCAGAATATAAGGATACTATGCGTCGTTCATACACCGTATGTGAATCTTTTGGAGCAGAAAGGGGTGAAATCTGAGCTTATCCGATTCCTTTTCCACATGATTGAAAGATAACTAACAGACTTAGGATGCAATCAATGCATTAAACTCCCTCCAGTCCAACTTTGCCACTATAGAGGCCATTAGAAAGTCAGGTATTAACAAAAATGCTATGGCTATGCCAGAAATGCTTGAATGGACCAGAAGAATTGGTTACAAAAGCTCTGATTTCAACAAGTTGAATATTATACATGTTACAGGTACTAAAGGGAAAGGTTCAACCTGTGCTTTTACACAATCTATCTTAGGTCAATATCAACCAAAGATTCAAAAAATTGGTTTATATACTTCTCCACATTTGAAGTCTGTTCGTGAAAGAATAAGGATCAATGGTCAACCTATAGCTGAGGATTTATTCACTAAATACTTCTTTGAAGTTTGGGATAGATTGTCCTCAACCAATTCAAATGAGACTGAGTTCCCTCATATGGGATCAGATATCAAACCAATGTATTTTAAGTACTTGACCTTATTATCATTCCATGTTTTCCTCAATGAAGGTGTCGATACTGCCATCTATGAAGTGGGTGTTGGTGGTGAATATGATTCGACCAACCTTATTGAAAAACCAACAGCTACTGGTGTTTCTGCCTTAGGTATTGACCATACTTTCATGCTTGGTAATACACTTGGTGAAATCGCTTGGAATAAAGGTGGGATCTTCAAAACTGGAGCAAAGGCCTTTACTGTGAAACAAGAACCTGAAGGTATGAAAGTTTTGGAAGAAAGGGCTCAAGAAAAAGGAGTCGAACTGAAGGTCATTGATGAATCTGACGTTAAAGGTCTTGAATTGGGTATCCCGGGGTCTTTCCAAGCTCAAAATGCATCGTTAGCTGTTTCATTGGCCAATGAACATTTAACAAAATTAGGAATCCAAATTGATTCTGAAAAGACTAGAGAAGGTTTGAAAAAAACATTTTGGCCAGGTAGATGTCAAATAATCAAAGAAGACAAAATAACATGGTTTATTGATGGTGCTCATACAAAAGAAAGTATTGACGCCTCAAGTGGATGGTTCAAAACTGCCACAGATCCTACAAAAAAGAGAGTTTTGCTATTCAATCAACAAACCAGGGATGCTAATGCATTGGTTACAAGGTTATTTGACGGTGTTTCACCACTAAAGTTCGATGAAGTTATTTTCACGACCAACAAGACCTGGTCCACTGGTTATTCCAAGGACTTGGTGTCCATGAACACTTCAAAGGAAGCCGTCGACAGCTTAGAAGTTCAAAGATTATTAGCTGACGAGTGGGTAAAACTAGATTCTGATTCCGTGATTAATATATTCCATGATATAGAGGAAAGTGTTGAGTACGTGAGAAGTTTAGACGGGGATGTTGATGTCTTTGTTTGTGGCTCATTACATCTTGTTGGTGGGTTTTTAGTTGTCCTCGATGGTGACAAGGAGTAGATAGTTTAATAGAGAGAATGATAGAGAATAGTTGTAGTTGATTTTTTGAACACTCGGACATAATCGGCCTCATCGCATAATTTCTTCTGGAGTTGAAGCGCGTTTTCAATCAGATGGTCTTTTTTTCGAATCAAAACTACACCAGAAACTAGACAACAAATGAGCTTTAGATTTGCCCTTGAAAGATACATCAAGGATCCTGATAGCCAGGGCGATGCTATCATCTACAAAGATGAGAAGTACGTGGTTATTAAGGACAAGTTCAACAAATCAGTGATCCATTATCTTCTTTTACCACGAGACAAGAATTTAACAAAACTAAATCCATTATCTGCTTTTGAAGATGATATTCTCAAAAAAGAAGTTGAGGAATTGATACGGAAGGTTAAAGTAATGATACTTGAAAGACTACAAAGAGAGTTTGGTATCGAGGAAACAGAAGAATTCATAAAAGTTGGTGTTCATAGTGTACCATCTATGGCAAACTTACACGTCCACCTTCTGACCAAAGATATGAATTCAGAAAGAATGAAGCATAAAAAACATTACAATTCATTTACTACAAAATTTTTTGTGGACTTTGATGAACTTCCTTTGAAAGCTGACGATAAAAGTTCTGAGGCTCATGTCATGGAGAACTTAACAAAGACTTCGGATCTTAAGTGTATCTACTGTGGTGAGAATTTCAGTAACAAATTTGCTCAATTGAAAAAACATTTGACCAAAGAGTTCGAAAAGAAATGCAGATCTAAGAAAAGGAAAATAGAAGTCATTGAGATAGACTAATGAAAAACATCATCTAATTTAGTAATATATATCTGAAGGGTAGCTAAAATACAACACAGCAGCGTCTATAATTTTTCGTACTCTAGTTTACCTTCAAGTTTCTTGGTTTCCGCAACCTTTCTAACAGCTTTCAGTAAATCATTTTGAACAATATAATCACGATCAGCTCTAATAGCGAAGAAACCAGCTTCTGTAACAACATTACGAATATCAGCACCATTGAAACCATCACTCATTTTAACAACAGCTTCAAAATCAAACTCACCTTGTTTTGAAATCTTTTCTGTATGAATTTTGAAAACTTCCAATCTACCAGCTTCGTTAGGTAATGGAATTTCAATCTTTCTATCCAATCTACCAGCTCTTAATAAGGCAGGATCTAAAGTATCTGGTCTATTAGTGGCCATGATAACTTTTGTTTGTCCCAAGTAATCAAAACCATCCATTTGGTTCAATAATTCCATTAATGTACGTTGTATTTCACGATCAGCGGATGTACCTTCAGAGAAACGACGACCACCAATGGCATCAATTTCATCCATGAAAATAATACAAGGTTCATGCTCTTTAGCATAACTAAACATCTCTCTGATCAATCTTGCAGATTCACCAATATATTTATCAACAATAGCGGATGCAGGACTGAAGATGAAGTTTGCACCAATAGTGGCAGCAACAGCCTTAGCTAACAAAGTTTTACCGGTACCTGGTGGACCATATAATAAAACACCTTTTGGAGGTTTAATACCAACTCTTTGAAATAATTCTGGATTCTTTAATGGTAATTCAATAACTTCTCTCAATTCTCTAATTTGTTCACCTAAACCACCAACGGTACCAAATGAAACCTCATCTGGTTTGAAAGTGGTCATATTATAAACTAATGGATCGACTTCTCTTGGTAAGATTCTCATAATTGTTAATGTAGTCATATCTAAGGCGACTCTTACACCTTGTTTTAATTTTTCCTTCTTTATTGAATTTCTGCAATTGACAATATATCTTGGACCTGATGATGCTTTAACAATGAAACGTTCGTCATCCAATTGTTTTAAAACTTCACCGACAACTTGACCAATACTTTGTAATGCCTTAATATCATCTTCTGTTTTTTCATAGTCCTTCTCCAACCCCCGTATGCTGAGTCTCAATTCTTTCAAGCGTGCATCCCATTGTCTATGCTCTAGTAGCTTGTTTTTGAATTTAGTTAATGCTTTTTCTCTAGCTTGTTCTTGAGGAGATGACTCTTGTTGGTTATTATTTGAAGAACTTGCTGATGGATCAGCATTCAATGCTGCTAAAAGTGGATCGTTTTCTTCACTCATTATTGACTTTTTTTGCGTTACTGATGTAGTCCAATTGAACTGGAACAATTAAAACGATTATCAAAACAATTGACTAAACCACCTTGAAACTTGAGCTTGAATTTTGTTTTGTTGTTTTCAAGTGGCAATTTCCTTGAAAGAAATCATAAAATCTCGAAATCGCCAAAGACAAAATCGAGGGTAAATCTATGATCACATGACTTGATTCCGGAACTGAAATTTTCTTGCAAAAAAATCGATTTTAACGATGAGTAAAGAAATCAAAGAACTAGTGAAAGCATCAACTTGTATTTGAAATTATAAGAGAAGATGGAATTTCATGCTGTGATATGCTGTGGAAAAGGTAGTGGGCTAAACCCTCTCTCTATGACCAAGGAAACAGGTATTCCAAAGGCATTGTTACCAATTGGGAACAAACCAATGATCGAGTATGTCTTGGAATGGTGTGATAAAGCCCCATTCAAAGCTGTCACAGTCGTTAGTGATTCAGATAGTAATATTGAAATTACTGCTGTTGTTGAAGCTTACAAATCCAAAAGACCAAAAAATGTCCACAGTCATATTAATATTATAAAGTTTGATGGTGATTCAACTGGTGAAATTTTGGCCGAATTTATTGATAAAGTTAGTGGTAATTTTATTCTTCTACCTTGTGATTTCGTCACTGATTTACCTCCACAAGTGTTGATCGAGGAATTCAGAAATAGAGACGATAATGATATTGCCATGTCTGTTCATTATAACAATAGATTTGAAAGTATAGACAAAAAACACTTCACAAATTATTATACTGTTTATTCGGATGATCAACACTTATTAGATATTTATTCAAAAGATACAGTTGAAGCCTCAAAATTCTTGGAAATTAGAACACAAATGGTTTGGAGATATCCTAATGTCAATGTTTCCACAAAACTCTTAGATTCATTCATATATTTTTTCTCCCCAGAAGCTTTAAAGGTATTGAAAGAGGAAATTGAAGATTATAGAACAAAGTCAATAACCAAAATACTGAGAGATCTCGCACGTCGTTCCTGGAGGCATTCTGTGCCTAAAGGAACCATTAGCTTTTTGGTTTTACCATCACAATGTACATTTGTTAGAGCTGATAATTTACCAGCATATATGGAAGCAAATCGTTACATCATGAAATTGAAAGCTAAACAACAACAGCAACCCGCACAAGCTAAAGAAAAGGGTGCTGCTACTGTCGGTGCTGACTCTGTTGTTGGTGAGAATACAACTTTAGGTGAACGTACCAGTGTAAAGAAAACTGTTGTTGGTAAGAATTGTAATATTGGTAAACGTTGTCGTTTGACAGGTTGTGTTTTGTTGGATGGAATCACGTTAGAAGATGATGTTGTATTGGAAAACTGTATCATTGGTAAAGACTCTATAGTCCATGCCAAATCTAGATTGACAAATTGTAACATAGAGGGAAGTTATAGTGTTTCAAAAGGTTCACAGATCAAAGGTGAAACTTTGACCAACATCTACATTGAGGGCCAACTAGAAGAGTCTGATGAGTCTGAAAGTGACTCTGAGGATTACGACAGTTATGAAGAAGATTTTGAAGACGACTATGAAGACGACGGATTGTTTGAGCGTTAGTTTAATGTACATTTTCTTGCATCTACTATAGTTTATTATGGTGTGTCCCGTAGCGTCTTACCTAATACAAGCCGTTAACCGGCCTGATTTACAAAACTCTGTTGAGCCGCTGACGGATTCACAGAAAAAAAAAGCTGAATCGAATGAATCACCATTCTTAAAAGCGAATAAAGTACAAAACAGAACACATTGGTTAGGTCTCATATAGAGTTGCTTAGAGTCTGATCGATTGCTTTACTAGTGAAAATGGCTGATGCTAAGACTATTGTTCTTGAGAACGTGAGTGTTGTTGTTCTTGCGGATATGGCAATATAGAGATCAAAAAGAAAAAGTCATATCTGGCTTCTAAAGGTTCTGAACAATTACTAACAAGAGTTTATTAGACTGCTCGTAGAGATGTTCTTATTGATATAGAAAAAAAATACCAAAAGATCTGGGCGGATGAAAAGATCTTTGAACTAGATGCTCCTTCTTTAGAAGAAGAAACTGTTGATATTGACATTGATGAATTACACGCCAAGTACCCAAAATTCATGAGTTCAATGGCTTACCCATATATGAATGGTGTTTTACATGCTGGTCACTGTTTTACTTTGTCCAAGGTTGAATTCAGCGTTGGTTTTGAACGTATGCGTGGTAAAAGAGCTTTATTCCCATTAGGTTTCCATTGTACTGGTATGCCAATTGCTGCTTGTGCTGATAAATTAGCTCGTGAAGCTGAACAATTTGGTGATGATTACACTGGAGCTCCACCTGCAGAAGAAGAAGAAGAAGAAGTTGCTGCTCCAAAGCCTCAAGCTAAATCTGAAGATGTCTCTAAATTCAAAGCTAAAAAATCTAAAGCTGCCGCTAAACAAGGTCGTGGTAAATTTCAATTCGAGATTATGTTGCAATTAGGTATAAAAAGAGAAGACGTTGTCAAATTCGCTGATGCAAACTATTGGTTAGAATATTTCCCACCTTTATGTAAAAAAGATTGTGACAGTTTTGGTGCTCGTATTGATTGGCGTCGTTCCATGATCACCACTGATGTTAACCCATACTATGATCAATTTGTCAAATGGCAAATTACTAGGTTAAAAGATATTGGTAGAATAAAGTTTGGTGAAAGATACACTATCTACTCTGAAAAAGATGGTCAAGCATGTATGGATCACGATAGACAATCTGGTGAAGGTGTTACTCCACAAGAATACACCGGTATTAAAATTGAAGTCACCGAATTTGCTGACCCATCGGTTGCTGAAAACTTGGACAAGTCTAAAAAGGTTTATTTGATTGCTGCTACTTTACGTCCAGAGACTATGTATGGTCAAACTTGTTGTTTTGTTTCACCAAAAATTGATTATGGTATCTTTGATAATGGTGATTATTACTTCATTACCACTGAACGTGCTTATAAAAACATGTCATACCAAAAATTAACTCCAAAACGTGGTGATTACGCTTCTGTTGCTGTCGTTAATGGTTCCAAATTAATCGGTTCTAAAATTTCAGCCCCATTATCGATCCATAAAGAATTAAGAGTTTTACCTATGGAAACCGTTCTGGCTACTAAGGGTACCGGTGTTGTCACTTGTGTTCCATCTGATTCCCCAGATGATTACATCACTACAAAGGATTTACAAAACAAACCAGAATACTACGGTATTCAAAAGGAATGGGTTAATGAACCAGTTCCTTTAATTCGTACTGAGAAATATGGTGATATGTGTGCTGAATACTTGTGTAATGAATTGAAAATTCAATCACCTAAAGATGCCTTACAGTTAGCTAAAGCTAAAGAAGCTGCTTACAAAGAAGGTTACTATAACGGTACTTTAATCTATGGTCCTTACACTGGTGAAAAAGTTGAGGTTGCTAAACCAAAAGTTAAAGCTGATTTAATTGCTGCTGGTCAAGCTTTCTCCTACAATGAACCAGAAGCTCCAGTTGTTTCACGTTCAGGTGATAGCTGTATTGTTTCCCTAGAAGATCAATGGTATGTTGATTATGGTGAAGAATCATGGAAAGCTGACGCATTAGAAGCTTTACATGACATGAACACATTCACCACTGAAACTCAAAATGCTTTTGAAGGTGTTTTAGATTGGTTAAAGAACTGGGCGGTTTGTCGTACTTATGGTTTAGGTACTAAATTACCATGGGATGAAAAATACCTTGTTGAATCATTATCTGACTCTACCATTTACCAATCGTTTTATACCATTTCACATTTATTGCATAAGGATTTCTATGGTAGAGAAGAGGGTGAGCTTGGTATCAAAGCTGAACAAATGACCAGTGATGTCTTTGATTACATCTTTTTACGTAAAGAAGACATCAAAACTGATATTCCAATTGAGCACTTACAACGTTTAAGAAGAGAATTTGAATATTTCTATCCATTAGATGTTAGTGTTTCTGGTAAAGATTTAATTCCAAACCATTTGACCTTTTTCATTTATTGTCATACTGCTCTTTTCCCAAAGAGATACTGGCCACAAGGTATTCGTGCTAATGGTCATTTGTTATTAAACAACAACAAGATGTCTAAATCAACTGGTAACTTCATGACTTTGGAACAAATTGTTGAAAAATTCGGTGCCGATGCCTCTCGTATCGCTTTAGCTGATGCTGGTGATACCGTTGAAGATGCCAATTTTGAAGAATCAAGTGCTAATGCTGCAATTTTGAGATTGACTACTTTGAAAGAATGGTCTGAAGATGCTATCAAGAGAGTTGATACTTTTAGAACTGGTGAATTTGACTTCTTTGATATTGCGTTTGAAAATGAATTGAATGAATTGATTGAAGAAACTTACAAACAATACGATGAAAGTAATTACAAAGCTGCTTTGAAAACAGGTTTATTTGATTACCAAACTGCTCGTGATTACTACCGTGAAAGTTGTGAAGTTATGCATCGTGATTTAGTTTTACGTTACATTGAAACTCAAATTTTGTTATTAACTCCAATTGTTCCACATTTTGCTGAATATATTTACCGTGAAGTTTTAGGTAAAAACACAACTGTTCAAGATGCTAAATTCCCAAGAGCTACCAAACCAGTTGATTTATCAATTTCTGAAGGTTTAGAGTACATTCGTTACTTGACTCGTTCAATTCGTGAAACTGAAGGTGCTCTGATGAAGAAAAAGAAAGGTAAACCATCCGAACTTGATTCTTCAAAACCAGTTAAGTTAACCATCTTTGTTTCTGAATCATTCCCAGAATGGCAAAATAATTATATTGAATTGGTTCGTGAACTGTTTGAAAAACAATCATTAAATGATAACAATGTTATCAAGCAAAAGGTTGGTAAAGATATGAAACGTGCTATGCCATTCATCAGTAACTTGAAACAACGTTTAACCAAAGAATCACCATCTGTTGTTTTCAACAGAGAATTGAATTTCAGTGAAGTTGAAACCATTAAGAATGCTCTTGACAATATCAAACGTGCTTCATCAATTGTTAAAACTAAAGAAGTTCAAGTTGTTTCATTCAAAAACGGTGCCAGTAAAGGTAAAGATGTTTTAACTGGTGAAGAAGTTCCAATCTTGATCACTGGTAAAATCATCGATAGTGCTGTTCCAGGTCAACCAGGTCTTCTGATGACAAACATTGATTAGGTTGAGTACTCAATCTTTTCATTGGATAAATTTATTATAAATAGCTTAGAATTTTTTTTTAATATTTGATATATAAGTATTAATATTGTATGTAGTGAATATTACTCGATAGTTGTCTCAAAGATCGGTTAATTCCGCTTACAATTGACAGAGTTGACGCAGGCTATTTAAATTCCATCTCTCTGCAAACTAGGGTGCGGAACGTATACTGTATACTCAACAGAGATCTCTTAAGCAGTTGGATCTCTGAATATGGCCTAGTTTCTTGACGAATAGGTGAAACGAAATTAGCGAGTCCGCGAAATTAACCAGCACTTAATTCTTTGCAGCCCCGAACAGAAATTAAGAAGTGCTTACAAAAATTGGTATGGAAATTAACGAGTTCTTCTTAAATACTCCTTAGTTAACGAGTACTTGCTGAAGAAGTGCCAAACTTAGGAAGTACTACTCCACTATGACTTGAAATTAAGAAGCACTACCACATTATGATCCAGGATTAAGAAGCACTACCACATTATGGCTTGAGATTAAGAAGTACTACCTATTGATGAGTATATTACACGCAACTTTAAAGGTTGTAAATGATGATGATGAATATGTATCGGTCTAAGCTACATGAATGAACAAAGTGTTTTAAGCCAGCGCGTTGAGCAGCTCCTAATCTCCTATAATATTCTACCCTTATTTGCAGCACATTTGGTTAATTGATATATGTGAGCTCTTAGCTCATAGTTAATTGCGAAAGCATTTACATTATTGAACATAAATGACTAGTAAAATTTACCCAAAGCCTAAAAAGGATATAGTTGATGACTTCTTAAACAGCTATCTATAAATGAATTATCTTGAAAGAGAAGAGCTAAACATTGTTTATATATGTTGCAGTCAATTGGATTCTGTCTTATAATCAGGATAGTCAATGTATCCAGTAGGACCTGGAGTAAAGAAAGTATCTCTGTTATACTTATGTAGAGGCAGATCATTTTCCAATCTATTTGCCAAGTCAGGGTTTGAAATGAAGATTCTCCCATAAGCAATAACAGTTTTATCATATGAATCAACATCACGGGAAGCCTTTTCATGATCATCAGTATAATTTCCGGCTCTTATAATGACACCTTTATATATTTGCAGAATCCAATTATTATCTTCAAAATTGTCCTGAGTTCTTGGTTCAATGATATGCAAATATGCAATTTCTTTCCCTTGTAACCTTCTTGATTCTAATTCACTTACCAAGTAGGAGTAGACTGCAATAGTACTTGGCTCAAAGAAATCACGATCCCCGTGAATATAGTAAGGAGACAATCTTAAAGAAACTTTTGAGTAGCCAATAGCTTCTCCAACGTTATCAATCACTTCTAATATTAAGCGTGCCCTATTTTCAATTGATCCTCCATATTCATCAGTACGTTTGTTCAAGCTACTGTACAGGAACTCAAAGAGTAAGAACCCATTAGCACCATGGATTTCAACACCATCAGCACCTATTTCAACTAAATTCTTAGCACTTGTGACAAAGTCATTGACCAACCCTTTAATTTCAGTAGTTGTTAAACCATGAGCCAAATTTCCAGACTCTTTGGCCAATTGTTCCTGTTGTGCATCAATATAAACATCATCACTTGGAGCTGAAAATTTCAAACCTTTGGAAGCCAATTTGGCAGGATCTGCTAACCCACCCAAGGCACAGATCTGGATAAACATGAATGAACCATTTGCATGAACAGCTTTCAAAATACCTTCCCATGCCTTCAATTGCTTTGGAGTGAAAACACCAGGTGGAACAAACATACCGGCTGGTTCCAAGGAGATGATAGTTCCTTCCGAAATGACTAAAGTACCAGGTCTTTTGGATCTTTGGCTGTAGTAGATACTTGCTAGCTCATTTGGAACAAAATCCTCATCGCTACGATTCCTGGTCATAGGAGCTAAAGCAACTCTGTTTAATAGTGTAACATCACCAACTTTCAAAGGTTTGAACAAGTTTGTATCACGAAGATTATACGATTGAACCATGTTTGACTTTCACAACTCAATTGATTCTGGAGAACCTTATAGCAATAGCATGCTGAATTTAGAGGGTTCTCATGGGCTTTATATCCCTAGAAATGGCACCAGTCTGTATAGCTGTATTGGAATCTTGAACACTGTATCCTTGGTTGGTTTCATGAAGTGATTACTAAAATCTCATCTTTAAATCCGTCTTCAAGCCGTCAAGATACCATAAGCAAATGAGCTCTCATAGAAAGTTGTGAATATCTTCGTTCTCTTTCTTGTTATTCAAAGCTATTGTTGATTTCTGATCTTGGATCTTCTTTTAGGGCCTAATTTAGAGGATTTGTAGTACAATCGAAGTGTAAAAGTAGATTTGATGTTGACTTGCCTAATTATTCAGTAGGATCCAAAGGGGTATGGTTTGTGCCCCGATCACCCAGTCTAATAATTGGACTCAAGATTAAAGCATAGTTGAACGTTCAGCTAATCAACTAAAAGAATATGGGATGAAGAGAATGGAATAGGTGAACTCAGGTTGAAGCTAATAAGTGGCCTATCCAATAATAGGATATATGTTCTCGTGAAGTATTACTAGTCAGTATTGATTTTAGCACTTTATAGCACGCGCCACACTTTGAAGTTTGATGCCAAAGACCAAACATCGGTTTAATTACTGGAAATGGTGGATTATCCTTTGAGAAACTATAAGGTGAATGTTCAAATAACTGTGTCAACTTGATGTTAATTGTGGCAGAACGTTATGCTGCTTGTGTATATAAAGGGGTGAAGAATCATGATTGAAGGTAAATGACCATTGTTGTACTTGTAAGGAATCACAGAAGACATGACAAAAGATTCTGATTTAATTGAGTTTGGACGCCCTTTGAGAGAGAAGTACTTCTCACACGTTAATCCTGAAGCTTACTTGATCAATAATGGTGCTTTCGGTTTAGCTCCATTACCAATACTTGAATCATTACAGAGACATACTTTACGTGATTATTATTGGCCTGATGCTTATAGAAAATTTGAATATCGTGATGATTATGATGATTCTGCAAAAGAAGTTGCAAAAGTCTTGAACACAGATTATAGAAATATTGCACTAGGTTTGAATGTTACTACATTGATCAATGCTGTTCTAAGATCTTTCAAATTTGAAAAAGGTGATAAAATTTTGGTTCAATCAAACACTTATCCTGCCATTTTGAAAACGGTTAACTTTGTTGCTAAACAGAATGAATTGGAAGTTGTTAAATTTGATTTGAACTACCCACTGAGTGATGATGAAGTTGTTTCAAAGTATGAGGATGAATTATCCACAAACAAAATCAAGATTGTTTTGATTGATACAATCAGCTCCAAACCTGGTGTCAGAGTCCCATTTGAACGTTTGATTAAGCTGGCTAAAGAGTACGATGCCTTATCATTGGTTGATGCTGCTCATGGGATTGGGTTATTGGATATTGACTTGGATGAATTGAAGCCGGACTTTTTAGCTACAGATCTTTACAAGTGGTATTATACTCCAAAGAACTCTGCAGCTCTATACGTTGATCCTAAGCATCATAAAGCTATCCACTCTTTACCTATCTCTCATTTTTACGTGGATGGTGATCAAGTCTTGAAAGAAGAGAAGGAACAGACAAGATTTGCAGATCAGTTTAATTTTATTGGTGCTCAGATAACTGCTTCGTTGGTCACAGTCAAAGATGCTAGCAAGTTTATCGAAGAGATTGGTGGCTTGCAAAGGGTCAAGGATTACAACTTCAGATTAGCTAGAGAAGCAAGTGAAGCAGTAGCAAAGCTTTGGGGAACTGAAATCTTGGAAAATGATGAAAAATCTTTACTAACTTCATTGTTCACTGTTGAATATCCGGTTAAAGAAGGCGTTCTTATTAGAGAAGAGGATTGGGAGAACTTGGAAAAATACATGTTGATTAGACAAACTATCGAAAAGAAGTTGATCAAAGAATACAAGTCTGTTGCTCCAATTTTTCTACATAATGGTAAGATTTGGATTAGATTCAGTGCTCAGATTTATTCAGAATTAAATGATTATATAGAAGGTGCAAAACTTCTTGAAAAAGGTGTCGATGAGTTCTTTGCAAGTGAAGAGTACAAGAAGTTGATTGCTGATTGAAGGTTTTTCCTGTATAACACATAGACAGCTATGAAACCTTCTTTGAAAGAAGAATCTGGAAGTGCTTGCAGCGGACCAGTATGTTGTTTGTTGTTTAATAATTTGATATTCTAAACCACCTGAAATAAACATGTAGAAGGCCTTTCAAGTATACAGCCACAACCCTCTAACTGTCCAATTAGTTGAGGTTCCAATTCTCAAAGCCACCTTGTTATCCTCAACTCCTATCTAAAAGGTGGTCTTTTATCTTTGACAGGACCACCAACTTTAACCCTTTTACCAACGGGTATCTTACTATTATTTTTTCCTTGGTTTGCAGTAGATGCACCAATGGTACTCTGTCTCTGTCTTGCAGTGGTGCTGGTGGTAGCGATCCCAGATCTCTGCTGAGGTTGAGATGGTAATATTGAATTTCTAGGTTGTACCACGAAACTTCCATCATCGTCATTCGTCATATATGTATCATCACCAACATTGGTATTCGAATTGATGGGAACTTCTCTTTCATTCAGTATCGATTCAAGTTTTTCAATTTTTTCATTGATACCAATAACTTTCTTAAACTCTTTGAAATTTGTAGGCACTTCGTTAAATTCAGTAACGTAAGCATTCACTTGAAGTGCGTATAAGAAACTTGCAAAACTTTCATTGAAACTGTTTAGTGATTCGTGGATCTGTTGTATCTGTTGGACATTGGAGTCTAGGTCCACTAAAGAATCATTCAATTCTATAAATTGGGATGATAAATCATCTACTGGTGTTTTGTCCAGTTCAATAGGATAATGGACTCCCGGAGATATTGGAAGTACGTTGGATGGACGTGATAAACGATGTGGTGTAGTGGATCTTGATGGTTTCTTTGACATGGTCCCTATTTTGTAAGCTTTTGGTTAAAAATGTTGTTTTGTTTTGTTTTGTTTTCGATGTTTATGTTTTTTTCTTCCTGCACTTCGCGAACCCCATTTTCGCGACTCAGACGCGTTTTTGGCTACAACCGATTTTGAATATACATCGTGAATTTAAACATTTGTATGTACAGGAAAGTGGAGTTATTTTGCTTAAGTATATCTCTTTGCATGCTCCAATTTGGCCTTTGTCGGATCCATTTTTGGTTTCTTCTTGAACACCAAAAACAACAGAATGGAAGAAGCAAAACTTAACCCGTACCAAGTAGCAAGGTATTGTAAGTGGTTATTTCTGAAATCAATACTAGCTGGTCTACCAAGTGGAACACCTGCTTTTAGCAATTGATATGGACTGAACTCTTGGATATCACTAGGATCATCAACTTTCTTCAGTTGTGTTTCTTCATGTGTTTGAGCTCTACTCCATATTTTCCACCATGGTTTATCCTCTTTAACAATCTTAGTCTCCACTGGATAATCCTTCAAATCAATTAAAGCTTGAACATGAATTGGGGCACATCCAGTAGCTTCAGTCATTTCAGGAACATCAATAACATGCCAAACTCTTGAATCTGGGTCCAATTTACTCAACACTAAATTTGATTTCTCATTAATCTTCTTCAAGATGACTTCCACAGTGACTTCATGCATTGGTAATGATAAATGCTTCAATTTTCTTCTTGGTGGTAAGATATTTTCATCAGTGATAAACCCTCTTTCAATCAAAATTGGTTCACCCCCATCTGATCTAATTAAAGGAGTAAAAACCTGATAACCTTTTTCACCGTTCCTAACTTTAGGACCAACAAAGATTTCCTTAGAATGGTCATATTTACCGGTGACTAGATAGCGTCTATATTGTAAATCTTCAGCATCATCAGGGTTGATTTTCTTTGGTAATGGAATTGGAGGATATGTTAATTTATCTTCACTTGATGCAATTAAGTTATTTTTCCATTTTAATCTTTTCAATTGCCAAGTACCCAAATAAAAAGTGACTAAGGGCATCGCAATCAACAATGAAAGGAAAATGTATCTAGTAACTGAAGGTTTTGGTTTATCATTATCTTTACCTTTAATAGGCTTCCAATCAAATGAAGAGTGAACATTTGTACGACGAGCCAATAGTTGGTGACGTTGTAAATTGGCACGTACTATAGCGTGTGGCCGTAGTGCAGTTGGCAGTAATAGCCTTTTTGAAAGCATATTCAATTTATTTCAAAGAATTTTCCAGACTCGAGATCTTGGTTAATTGATAATCGTTTCCATATTGATTTTTTTTGCTGTTGTACGTTTTTCGCGAAAGTGTTATTGACACTGAATACGTTGGCAGGAATTTCATAGTTATGAAAGCTTCAAGTGCAAATAGAATTGAGGTTTTCCCTGAAAATTCAATCAAAAGTCAATATTCCTTAATACATGATACTCAAATTATTACATAAATACCTCCTTGAAGTACTAGAGCTTCCTAGAATGACAAAACCATAATATTGGTCAAAAATGCGAAATTGAAAGATGCAAAAAAAGTATTTAATTAAACAACATAGCAAAATTATTTGAGTAGAAAATGCAAAAAAAGGATTTTAATAAGCCAGGCTCAATCCAAGTCGTTAAACCCACGATCCCGTAACTGTCGCACAGTCCAAACCCAATTATAAGCAGCATTATTTATATCTGAAGCAACCCTACTGGGGCTTGTCAAGATACCACCAGCTTTGAAATAACTTCCATTCTCTTCTAGTAATGTTTCATTTGACAAAGCACATTTCAAAGTGGCATAACAACCTTCTTCATTTGAACAACCAAAGAAAAATCCAAAAACTTGGAAACAAAACCAAAAGAAAACGCCTATAATGGGCAGTCTTGTCCAATAACTAAACAAATTTGTATTCATGACAAAGCCTGGATGTACTGAATAACAATGAATATCTGGATTTTTCAATGCTAATAGTTTCATATATTGGATACCTGATGTCTTGGCCATGGCATATCTGAACCAAGTGAAGATTATATTTGGTTTGTAATTGAAATTCCAATCCCTGTTGAATCTGAACACTTCAAAATGATGACCCACTGATGAGACAAATATTATTCTTCCTTTAATCAATGGTAATAATCTTTGAGTTAATAAAAAATGTGAAACATAATTTGTTTGAAATTGTACTTCGAAATTATCCTTTGTCAAAGCAAATGGCAACGCCATAACACCAGCATTCAACACCAATAGGTCAATTTGAGGCTCAGTGGCTCTAATCACTATAGATGCAGCTTCAACAGATTTCAAACTTAACAAATCAATCTCCACAAATCTTAATTCACCAAGAAATCTTTGATTTAGATCATTCTCAACAACTGTGCTTCTTCTTCTAATCGCCTCTGCTTCAATCTCTTTAATAGATTTACTAACCCTAGTGAAGCTTCTACCTCCAATATAAACCACAAATCCATGTAAATAGAAATGTAAAACGGTATACCATCCAATACCACTGTTCCCACCTGTGACTAACGCCACTCTGCGCTCTTCTCTGGGATTGGTATAGGGTAAGTCATCTGGATTAAAGTCCATGATGCTCTTGAATATGAAGAAGGTTCAACACTGGTTGGATTTATTATGGGGAGTGGATTGCGATGAGAGGTTTGTTTGATGGCTTATACTTTTTGTTTTCGTTTCATTTTTTTTTTTTAATTTTTACTCATCATAGCGAAAAATTAGGCTGATGATGAAACATCTTGTTATTGATGTCAAGCAAGACAATATCACCAGTAGAGAAGCTAAGAATATCAAAATTTGAGATTAAAAGTGCTAGATTACATGAAAACGATTTGAAAACTACTAATAAGCCACCCCAATCATGAAAAAATATACATTTCTAAAAATATTTCTTTATATTTTGGTGATCATATTTACAAGTGTAGTCTCTTATTTTCTCATTTCTTCATAGTTTTGAAACTTCCTCAAATTGTTTAGCTTTAACTTTTTCGTGTTCTCTAATCTTTGCACCCAAGAATGCCTTCATTTCATCAGTAATATTAACCTTTGGTAATTTACTCAACTCTCTCTTTTCCTTCCAGTATGCCTTTCTTGTTTCTGATAATGGCATACTTGGTGGTGTCAATCTCTTGACATCCAATTTAGTCAATTTGGCACGTCTGTATTTAGAATGTGGGTTTCTTATTGTGAGTAGAGCATCTTCTGGGATTGAACTTTTAACAGCTGATTCAACGAAATAAGTACGTTCTCTAACGTTATCAACCTCTGTGCATAATTGGCCCTCCTCTTTTGGATCAGGTCTTGGATATGGGATATGTAGGTCATTTTGACCTTTGACTGTTCTATATTTCAGCACTTTTTTATAATCTTCATCATAATATTGGCCTTTAAATTCTAAATTTTCAACTGCAACAGTCTTCATTTGACCAGTTTTTTCATCTTCAATCTCTGCAACTAATCTCAAGTTGTCACCTGAAACGGCTCTTGGGTATGTGACAATATGAGATTTTTGACCTTCTTGCCAAAACATTTTTGGAATTGCAACTGTATTTGTTGGTCCATTTTCATCCAATATATAACCATTACCTTCAACATGACGACTCACTTTACAAATACTACCCTTTTTAGGACCTTTGACAATCATTACTCTATCACCAACTAGGTATTTCAATTTTGAGAAATCAGTTGGAATGGAATTATCAGCTTGAATATCTATTTTAACATCAGGTCTTAAAAATGGTGGATGACTTTTATTTTGAAGTTTTTCATATTGACCAAGTCTAAACTTTGGGACTCTTTTAAGATTCAATTTGAATCTTTCACCAGCCTTGGATAAGAATGACATGACGAATTATGAAAAGTTTAAATATAAAGAAAACTGAGATGATATCTGATCAAGTATTTCATCAAAATGATTTTCTCGAGTACATTTGAATTTTTCAACAACTGAAAAAAAACTGGCCTGTATTACATAATCAAAAATCGCGGAAAAAAGATCAACACAGGGTAATAAACTGAGACTTCGCGGCGAAATCTCAGATTTGACTGAGAAGGCATCAAATTACAACCTCAGTAAAATAACAACTTGATTCGTGTGACTACGTGCTAAAGATTTTGATGTTAAATGATAAATGATGTATTGCTAGATTATTGTGAGATCTTATCAAAAGGATCTCACTAATGAGTCTAATGCACCATTTGGTGATACAAGATTGTCATATTCATTTTCAATTGGGCCTGCTAAGAAGAAACCACGGATTGAATTGTAGTGACTGAGCTTGTAAGGATTCCTAAGAATCTATTTGGGAGGTCAATTATAAACCTTTTCATTAACCAGCGCTTTAAATACAATGGTTCACTAACGCTCTTCACTTAAACGATCGGCTAACATCAAATTTAGCCATAGAACATTTAATTTGCCTGGTGATCGTAAGCATTATTATTGATTATTCCCTGTTGTCTTTTTATACTTTTCCCAAACATTAAGCGCCGAGATTGCACAGGCTAAATGAGAGGCACGTGATCTGTCAGTTAAAGAATGCTATCCAGTAAATACAAAGAAGATCACGCTTAAATTGGTAGAGCGCTTATGTGTTGAGTGATTCCGTAATTGAATCGATTTGGCTACATGTATTGAATAACTTGAAAATGATCTGGTGAATAGATTAAAAGCAGTGATTATCCCAAATTGACTTGCAATACTAACCTATTCAACGCATATAAATGAAGTTCACCAATGGGCTCTAGACTGGTATTATGAATACCATGTTTAAAAAGACACCACTGTTCACGAAGTTGGTGGATCACGACTGAAAGGTTCACCGAACGAGTAACTCAAATATAGAAGCCCGGAAAGATTATTTCCTTTCTGATAAGTGGATTGCTCATATCATAGTTGTTTCTATTTATATGTAAGCAGAAAAAGTTTTAAGGTAGAGGCCAGAAAGTCTAAAGGAAAGAAGAAAGAAACAGAAAACGTCGAAATATATATCATCCACAACGAAGTTAGCCGCCAGGAAATGACACAAAGCCAAACAAATCCAATTGCCTAATCCAGTAGTTTCTAATTCTGTAAAAAGAAAAACAAATTACTCAACGTTCTTATTATAACCAGTTTATATTATACAGCCAGTGCAATCTCAAGCAATGGGGCTCCTCTCAATTATCAGTACATATGCTTATGAACTCTTCTTCATTGACTGTCACATCTAGTTAGTATATCTTATCTTCACCAAAAAAACAACCATAATACTCACTTTCACCATCATTATCCAAATCAAACTCATCAATCATAGCTCTTAGCTCATCATCTGTCAAGTTTTCACCCAACTCTTTGGCAACTCTCCGTAGGTTACGTAGACTTATTTTCCCTGTATTATCATCATCAAATAATCTAAAAGCACGACGAATCTCTTCCAATGGATCTCTATTCAACACTTTTTCACCCACTGATTCCCATAGTGTTAGTAGCTCATAATTTTTCTATCATACCGCTGGCTTTGAGTACTTACTTATAGCAAAGAAATCTTCATAATGCATTTGATTTCTATCATCTCTGTCAAATTCATGTATGAGGTCCAAAACTTCCTGTTTGGAATAATCAAATCCTAAGGCTCTAATAGCAACCTACCCCCAACAAGTTAGTCACATAATAACAATCACTTCAAATCACTTTCAACTCACTTTCAATTCATGATAATCTAAATACCCATCATTATTCATATCAAACAAGTTGAAAGCTTCCCTGATCTCTTGTTTTTGCTCTTCGAGTAATTCCTTTTTCAACTGTGATGGAGCACGTAATGACGCACCTGTTTGAATGTTTCCTCCTCTTCTTGGAATGGACATGTTTGATACCTATTTTCTTCCCAGTTGATCTGGTTTGTTGATTAAGGAAACGCGTAAATAAAAAAAAACCTGAACCTCATAAAAAAATTGGCTGGTGTGGCGCGTAACATCGATTTTTAAATGTAAACAAAAAAGTGATTGATCAAGTTTTCTTTCCTTCTTAGTCGTTCTTTGATTCGATTAACGTTGTTGGGGGAAAATGATAAATGTTGGCTCAAGGGTATTGTTCAAAGGTGAGCCAGGCGTTGTGAGGTTCGTTGGTGAGACTCAATTCGCCCCCGGTGTTTGGATAGGTGTTGAATTACAAGAAGCTAATGGTAAAAATGATGGGTCTGTTAATGGTGATCGTTATTTCCAATGTCTTGATAAGCATGGTGTCTTCGTAAGGGAAGGTGTACTTGAGGTGGTTGATAATGATGATAATGAAGCGTTACAAGTTGAGAAAGTGAGAGATGGTGGTTCCAGAAATGGTTCAAGAGCTCCTTCAAGAATTCATTCAAGGTCATCTGATGTTGGTTCTGATGAGACATCGAGATTGAAATTGATTATACAAAAGCTACAGGATAAATTGCTGGTGATGAGGTCTGATATTGATAGATTGAAGAGTGAGTTGGAAACCAGTCATTCTCAAAATACAGATATGGAAGATAGGCTCTTGAAAGCAGAGGAAGATCTTGAATTATCAGCAATTGATAAAGAAACTCTTGAAGAGCAGAATGAACTATTTAAACAAGAGATTCAAGCTTTAACAGAACAAAATAGAAGTATATTAGAAGAGATCAAGTCATTGAATAATGAACTAAACATAGGCGCCAACATCAAAGATTCTTCATTAATGAACGAATCAACTGATTCATTGATCAAAAGAAACGCACTACTTGAAGAAGCATTGATCAAACTTAGAGATCACACGGATAATGAGAAAAATTCATTAATGCAAAAAATCAACCATCTAGAGAGTAAATTACAGCCATTATCAAATATTGAACTTCGGTATAATGAAACTTCTCAAAAATTAAAAGATGCAGAAATAATCATTGCTGATTTGAGAAACCATATTGAAACGTCAATCCATTCTACAGAGATTATTGAAAGATTAACAGATCAAAACAATACCTTATTAGAAGAAAATCAAAAATTGAAATCATCAGTTAAAGAATTGGAAGATTTGAGGAAAGTTGATGAAGAAATTGAAAGGTTCCATGTTGAAACTGAATCACAATTACAACAGGAACTTGATGATTTGAAAAAATACTTGAATAATGAAAAACAAGGCGTTTCTTCTCTTGAAGAGAGGAATAAAAAACTTTATCAACTAGCACAAGAATTACAAACAGTTATCACAAATCTTCAAAAGACTCAACCTCCGAAATCATTAGATCCAATTGAGAAACTAACCACCACATCACATCACAATATAGACTTGGAACTCAAGTTGAAGATTCTGAAGGCTGAAGTTTCTTTCAAAAATCAAGAATTGGAACAGATTGAAAAAAATTATGGTAAATCAGAACAATCATCATTGATTAAAACGATGATATCACTTCAAAAATATTCGGAAATCTATCAAATTCTTGCATCATACATAACTGTTGAATCGAATGATTTATTCATCAGTCTCCTTAGTGTTCAATTGAAACTTTCCTTGATGCAATTTTCATCATTCTTGAAATATTCTTCCTCAAAATGTGAACATTTCATAACTTATAAAGAGATTAAATTAGTGGACCTTGAAACCATTACTGAAAAATTGACTAATAATATAATTGATCAAGATTTCAGAGATATACCTGATTTAAATGAACTTGGATTGAAAATTGCTCAACAGTATGATGATATTGAATCCGTTTTTGAGAATAAGTTCAAGCTGAAGTTTCAAGTAGAGCAAGAGGTTCAATGCATGGATATTCTACTGCTGTTGATTGATTTGTTGAATAGTGAAGCAGGAAAGAATCAATATGTTATCCCAATCCAGGATTTGAACCAACTGTATCAATTGACAAACGCAAGGAAAATAAAGTTGGAAGCATTATTAAACAAGTTGGAAGCGGTTGAGGAAGATATTTCAAAATCTAGCATCTCTTCGATATCACCCAATTTGAAAGATTTTATTGAACTTTTGAAATCAGAAGCTACAATCTTGAGCACTGAAAAGATGGAGATAAGTACACAAGTTGATGCACTATGTGAAATATTGCAAAACCATAGTAATCAAGAAGTTGAATGGGAAGTCATCTCCACAAATAATGATTGGTTTTTGAAAAATATTGAGAAAAATGGTTATGCTTCACAAGAATTTGAACATTTACAGCATGAATTAGAGGTTTCAAAGCATGAAATTGAGAAAAAAGATAAACAAATTGAGGAAATCACTTTAAAAGTTGATGTTTTGAATTCAAGATTAATGATCACAAAAGAAACAGAGACCCAATTGAGGAAATTCAAACAAGATGTTGCTTCATTATCCAAAGAGAAAGATGAACTAAATAAACGGGTCAAAGGTTTATTAGACTCAAATCATCAACTTACTTCAGAATTGCACAAGGCAAAAGATAACGCACTACTACATAACTCTCAATTTGAATCATTACTTGAACAGAAACAATATAATGAAAAGGCAGAATTGGTATCGGAACTCCATTCATTAAGAAAAGTTGTTAGAACATTAACCAAAAGACATCAACCTGATAGAACTTGGTTGAGAACTGAATTGCCGAAACGGAAACCATTTGAGAAAACAGAAGCTGATGAATTGAGATTAATAGCAAGAGACTTACAAAGAGCTGTACTAAATGCTAAAGTTTATTCAGTTTGATGACTTTTTTTCCTGCACCTTGTTTTTCCTTGGCCATTTTTTGGCTATATCAATATTTTCTCTTGGATACCACCATTCTAATAATGCATACAAGAAAATATCCACTATAAAGCATAATACAAAAAGTTTACCAGCCCATGCCCCACATTTATAGTATTTCCAAAATTGTTCCAATGTAGTTAATTTATAATCCTCATCAATCGAATCATAAACATTTTCTGTTCTCATTGCAACATCTTCCCAACCATACATGGTTTTCACTTCATCGTGAAATTTGGAAGTATTCACTCTTCGTTCCTCAATTAATTTTATAGCCCTTAATGTACTCTCAACTAATGAATCCACTGCAGGATTGGCAAAGATTGTCATATCACTAGGCAACACTTCTGGGATACCTCCAACCCTAGTTGTAACCACCAATAATCCACAAGAAGCAGCTTCAACTAATACTGTTCCGAAAGCTTCAGTTAGTGAAGGATGTAAATAAATATGACCTTGCACCATAACATCTCTAACTTTTTCATGCTTGACACCACCTATAAGCTCTACTCTATCCTGTAATCTGTTTTTTTCAATAGTTTGTTGTATGTCAATAAATTTCGGGCCGTCACCTGCAACTAAGAAATTGACATTTGGATCAGCTTGACAAATTTTGGGTATCATCCCAGCTAGTAAATCTGCGCCTTTATTAGGGAACAATCTTGAGATAACCACTATAGTGATCCTGTTTTTTTTAGGTGCTGATGGGTCAGGTAAGAAATCACTTGATATAACAGCATTGGGTATAACTGAAACTAATAATGGATCTATAGCACCACGTAAAACAATATTTTCCTTACAAGTATTTGAAACACAAATAACCCTATCTGTGCAGCATGATGTGAATTTCAAGGCTTTATTACCCAATATACTTCCAGTATCTGCAAATCCATACAATGAATGATCAGTCAAAACTGTCTTTAATCCCATTATTGAACCATGGAAAACAGCCTCATGAGCCAAACTACTCATTGAAGCATGGCCGTGTACTATATCTATTGATTCTCTTATGAATATGTTTCTCAATATGGGGAAAGCTGAAAACACAGTTGGGAAAGTTGTTTGTCTATAAAACACTAGGAATGGGATATAGTAAACTTTCAACCCATTAGTCAATGTCCTCACACCACGTCTTGAATTGTATGAATGTGTTATTATGACCACTGAATGACCTCTTGCTATTAGTTTCTGTGTGGTTAGAATGGGTAAGCTTCGCTATTGTGATAAAACATTCAACATACTTGAGATAAATGATACATATGGAACTCAACACCGCCTGGTTGAGGGTAGAAAAAATCACACACCATCCTGAAAATGATCATTAGTAAGTAAATCCTTTTCCTCATCAATCTCAATGGCATCCATACGCTATATTATAAGGCATTTTGAATCCTTTTAATGGTCTAATCACTATTGATTGTTTATTCTTTTTGGGTTTAGTGAATTTGTGGTTTTTTTTTTCGCGAAACGTCCAAATCGGGACGTTCAAACGCTTCTAACCATTTGACACATACAAAAAAGGAGTTCAGTAACTTTTGCCAGTCATACTATTGAGGTTAGAAACCACCGAAACAAATGCTTATCCATTGTCTATGATTGCTTAAAACCCAATATTACTTCAAGCTCAGGCGAGCTATGACATAAGTGCCCATCTTCAGTTGGGTGGCTTGAAGATCATGGTCTTACCTTCTTTCACCGGCTTTGCTTGATTATCTCATTGACCAATAGCTTCAATTTCACAATTAAGTATCAATCCAAATCCATTCAAATTTGTTTCCCCCTGTGGTTCATGGCTCTTTTCATAACTTCTCTTTTTGCTGGTACAGATGATGTCACGGGACCAGGAATGGTTATAAAAGAACAGAGATCAAAATTAGATCAAGAAGTTTCCTCAGCGGCTAACAAAACAACTTGTTCTTCAACAACACCAAAGGCCAGAAAAGGTACTTGAATCCTTTGCAAGAGATGGTTATAAAACATTTGTGGGGGAAGAACCCTGAGGTTGATCCAAGCGTCCATGTTGATGTTGTTCACTGCCATGGAATCATCAAAGGTGACTCAAAGAAATTGCTCTTTAGAGATTATACAAAGTTTCTTGAATTTATTCTTGTTTTGTTCCATTTCGTTTCCGTCTTGCTACTAATTGCTGATTTTATTTGGAAGCTGTCAATAATTCGTTCATGTTGGAAACCATTCTATGTTCAAGGGGAACTTTGGGGGACGTTTAAATTCGTGTTGAATTTTGAAGTTTTAATTGCAACGTGGTATTTTGTTTACCCATACGTTCTTGGAGTGTTACGCTTCATACCATCAAAATTCGGTATTTACATCATATTTGGGAATAAGAGCGAGTGTGAGGTTGTGTTGGAGACCTTGAGGGACAATTTTCTTTTGAATTACATTCTTGAAACTTCACAGCCTGTTGAATCATTACTTCGTCTAGAAGTGGATCAGTCCCATTCTGTCATTAGCTCTATAGATCATATTGATGTTTGTGGTGCTTTGTCCATCCTCTATGTTAATAAAACATGGTCAAATTTTTCAATTTGGGTATGTTTATCAAAGTATTTTATCAATTCATTACTAACTCATACTATTTTAGAAATATTTTACTCGATGTCTCTCCTTGTCTTCCCAGTTTTATCGATATACAGAAATTGCAGAATGTTTCAATTTAACAAAGTCAGTACTAGATAATAATGATGAGCAGTCCACAGAACTGCATCACAACAACCTGGAAGCCTCTGATAATAAATCCAATAACTTGGGAGAGAAGCTCACCCACTGGGAAACCTTCTTATACGGTACTGATCGAATGGCTGCGTATGATCCAGAAAATCAAGTGGTCCATATTATATGTCATTCTATCTTCAACCCAACTTTCCCAGCAATGTTTATATTTCCAAGGATTGTTCCGATACTTTTATTCATCTCAGTCGTACTGAACAGTTTCATCTGATCACCATTATATTGATTTTTGCTTCTTGTTCATCTATAATTGTCATGTCTTACGATCAATCTGTCAATTCTGTCGTAGCAAGTCTCGAGACTAATTGTTCGTGTAAAAGAGCCGAGACCCTTCTAGACCCTGTTCTTCCCGCCAAAACTCACGGGTCTCGGGATCTCCTAGACCCGAGGATTGCCTCCGCCTAAATTCCAAGAGAAAAAAACAAAAAGATAAAACAACACACAATTTTACTAATCTCAACACAATTTGAACCCAAAGACCTGTTTTACATACCCACCAACCCATCCTATTTCAATATGGCACATCACTACGAGGAGCTTCCCGCCAATCCACCAGCCTACGAGGATAATAGCAGAGGGAGCAATAACAACAGACCATCCGAAGATGACGATGATATAGAACAACACGCTGGTGAACTTCGAGGTTCACAAGATTCATTAGCAAGAGAGATTGAGGAGATGGAAGTGGATGAACCTGGTTCTTCAAGTCGTCTGAGTGGATCATTATCAAGAGCTAGATTTGCTGGTCAAAGAATAGCGTCTCAATTCAATTCCAAAATCATAACGCCAGTTCAAAGAATATTGGATCCTGTTGCTGAAGGTTATTCATACGTATCTAGGAAATTTGAAGCTTATTTATCTAAATTAGGGAACCCATTGATATTGAAAAGATTCGCATATGTTATATTCATATCGGCTATCATCTACTTCATAACTATTGCTGGTCTGTTTCCAACTGATAACTCAAGACAGTTTGGTTCATTTAGTGATCGTGGATTATTGAACAATTTCATCAAAGATTCGATTGACTTGAAATCTATGGAGGAAAGTTTGGAGTATCTTTCATCAATCCCACACCATGCTGGTACTTCTGGAGATTTAGTATTGGCTAGATATGTTGAATCATTCTATAGGGAACAGAATCTAAAACTTGTTGATTTTGATGAATTGAGAACTACATTAAATTTCCCAAATAAAACAACACTAAGCTATGGAGATGTAACCATTGACATAACTGACCAATTCAATCCATTATCAAAAGATGAAAAAGTCACTGGTAATTTGATTTATGCTAACTATGGTCGTAAACTTGATTTTGAAAAGTTACAAAGTAAAAAAGTACACTTAGAAGATTCAATTGCTATCATAAAATATGGTAAAATACCAACAAGTTCTCAAATTCTATTAGCTGATACCTTTGGCTGTAAAGGTGTGTTGTTCATTTCAGAAAATGATGATTATCCAGATACCTATGAAAGAAGAAGTGTTGGAATTCCTGAATTTTATTTAGGTGATCCATTATCTCCAGGATGGTCATCAAGTCAACTACCAAATAGAATTAGCATGAAGGATGCAAGCATTGCAAAGATACCTAGTGCTCCATTGACAAGAAATCAAGCCAAACCATTATTGGAAAGTTTAAAATCTGGTGTGAAGTTTGATGATGAACAATTTAGTGGTGATGGTCAAACATTTGAAGTCACTTTGGATAACCATGTTGTATTTACAACAGACCATGGTATTTGGAATGTTTTAGGAAAGATTGAAGGTAAAGAACAAAGTGATAAGGCGTTGATCATTGGTGCTCAAAGAGATTCTCCTTGTAATGGTGCAATTTTCCCAAACACAGGTACTACGGTCTTGTTGGAGTTAGTTCAAGTTTTCATGAAGCTAAAGAGAAACTTCAATTGGACTCCTCTGAGATCTATTTATTTCATTTCATTTGATGCTTCAGAGTATAATTTTGCTGGTGTTTCAGAGTTGATTGAAGGAAAGACTCGTGAAATAAGAAAAGAAACAACTGCTTATATTGATCTTAGTGAAGCTGTTGCTGGTGATAAGTTGGACATTGCACTAAATCCAATATTCAAGACCTTATTTTCTCAATATCAAGAAGAATATGGTTTTAATTTACATTCATTACAAGAGTACAAGAATTACGTTCCGTTCATTACTGAAGGTGTTCCAGTTATTGATTTTGGTTATAAAGGTTTAAAATATCCAAAATACACATGTCAAGATACTTTTGAAGAGTTTAGAAAGATTGGTGATAAAGATTTTTCAAAACATGCTAAACTAGTTGAATTGATTTCTAAAGTTGCTTTGAATATTATCGAAGATCCATTACTTCCATTTGATGTCACAGAATATGTCGAAGGATTAAATGATATTTTCAAAGATTTACAAAGATATGCACATGATGTTGATGCTGGTCATAAATTGAGGTTTGACCCAATGATTGAAGGAATCTTGAAATTCAAAAGAGTTGGAAAAGAATTAGAACTGTGGATCAAAGCTTGGAAAGATATCGTTGAGGAAGATGGTGGTAATGAACCATCTCTGCTGGCTGTTCATAGATGGAACTGGAACTCAAAATTGAACCAAATCGAGAAATTATTTCTCGTGGATTTGGGCTTGCCAAAACGGAGATGGTATAAGAATTTGATTTTTGGACCTCAATTTTGGAAACCAGAAGAGGGTGACTATGAATGGTGGAGCTTCCCAAGTATTAGAGATGCTATATTCGATCATGACTGGAACTTGGCCCAGCAAGAGATTGATCGTGTGGGTATGGCATTATCTGAAGGAGCTAACCAATTCATTCAAGGATGATGAGATTTATGCATCATTGCTTCCGGTTTCTTAATGGGGATGAAGGTTATTTACACTTATATTGGATTGTTTTTAATTTGATTTTATTGGTTTGTTTGATCTTTAAAAATTCCACTCGTAGAAGCTTTTGACATGTTCAAGTGTCAATATTAATGTAACTACAATTCGAGTGTAACTCAATAACTTCAATACATTCATTCACTCATGCATTCATTCTCATATGCTCTATAGGCTAGCTGTGCACGTTTTGGATCTATTCATATTGAAGATTAGCCGCCTAAAGATGACACAAATTGAATTAAAAACAAATCAACGGATACTACCGCCTTATTGCCAGGGCGACATCTCTTTGATGGTGATGATTAACATTAACGGCGGCAAAACAACCCCATCTCGAGTTCAATTCGTAGTGGTCTAGTAACGTTTAGGCCATTATACTACTTGTATTCAGGGGCTTCATTCAAAGCCGACTGAATGTGATTTCGAATTTTGACCGTTTTCTGATGCTGATGCTTTGACAGGTCTGAACGTTGTGGGCAGTGGGCACCACCTACACCATTGTTGGTGGTTCTGCTGCTAAAGAACTAAGCAGCCACAGGCGGTTCTTCGCAGTTGATTAGAGACAGAAGAAATAAGAAAGAATATACGCAAAAGTACAGATTTTACAGAGTAGTTATACCTTGATTTAACTGGACCTTGCAGGTTTATTGATGACAATCATTTTGGGTTTGATGAGCTCAAAAGCCTCTTTGTTTTCCCAATCATTTGCATTGGTCTTCAATCCTAAAGTCACCAACGAAGTGCTAATGTGATCTGAGGAGTTTATAGTGCAAGCTTTAACCAATTCTTCAACCAAGTTCTCAGTTTTTTTTTTGTCAAAAACTCCTTGGTCTCATTTCTCTGAACATTGAAAGCTTTGAAAAAACAATGTGCAAAGCAAAACGCTTGATTGTGTTCCATGTCTCGATGGCGCAGCATAACTGCAAGATTAATTCTTCTCTTGATTCTAATTCCTTCAAATCTATCGAACGTTTCAAAAACATCATTCAACACTGACTGTGCTTCTTTCTTGGAGACGCAATTAGCAAGATTCATTCTCTTATTCTCACAAAACAGCTGAAGAAATCCAGAGGTTAAAAGAATTTGTTTGAAAATTGGCCATCTATTTTGAATTTCAAGATGATTTGAGGTGTTAGAACCACTTGTATCAAGATATTGACGATGAAATAAAAAGTCAGCGCTCAATTGGAAAGAAGCTGATATATATTCTGCTCTTGAGCTTGCACGTCTATGTTCAAGAGAACCTCTGTACATGTCCAAGGCGGTTGAACTGGTAGACTTGTGGAAATGTTCAAGACTTGTACCAAAAAAATTTGAAAACACTTTGAATGGTTTTGGTTTGATACTCAAGTAATTGTTATCAGGCCCAACACTGTATTTCTCCAAAATTTTCCCGAATAAAGTATGCTTTGAAGTTCTAGCAGTCTGAAATTCATCTAAAAATAGTAAATCAATGTTGAACGACTTGACATATTTTTTCATAATAGAATTTTCATTGTTCATAACTCTAGTGCAAAATAATAACAATGATTTAACACTCTTAAAAACTTGTGTATCCCTCTGTTCTTTTCTGCTCTGCATCTCAGGAAAGTGTTTTTCAATATAATCTGGATGGAATTCAAGATCCAGGACTTCGTAAGCACTTGAGAATGCTCTATTGTAAAGCTCAAGTTGACGAGGAGCTGTTATCCACTGTAAATTTTCCCATTCTCTTCTGATTATATGTACGGGTGCCGTTGGAGGCACATTTCTCCTGGGTATCCTTAAGTTGAAGATAAATTCTCGAAAACGGTATTCTCTGAACATGTGTTTTTTGTACTCTTCATCATTTGCAAAGCTTTTGACATAGTTGGTTGAGCGAAGGGGAATCAAAGCATAAAAATCAGCCTTCATTATACGCTCTGGGCCAAAAATTTCAAGAAATGTTCGGTTCAAACTCAACACATTTGTGTAATTCTTACTCATGAGTTTTGATTGATCATCAGAATCTATATAGATTCTAAAAATTTTAGTCAAAACCTCTAATGGGAACACTGTGTAATTATCAACTGGGAAATGCGACATTGAGAACTTGCTTGCTTCAATCAGCTTTGTTGATTAACTGCATAAGATTTTTTATGATGCTACGTTGTTATGAAAACACCCAGGTTTTAAGTATGAGAGGGAAAAGACATGAGATGTTATCTTGAAACATCTCTGAGAACTATTTCAAGGTTCGTGAGAGCCCATCATGACATAACTAAACCCAAAGCAAGAAATTACCTAATAAAACATACAAACTGTCCCTTTCTCTGGCCAAGTTTTCAAATAGAAAACATGATGGTAGAAGGACCGAATGCCCCTGAAAATTGATTATTGGTCAACGCGACTTAGTTACTAGCTGTCATTCTCCACGGGTCTTTGAGAATCAATTTCGCGAAGACGACTTTTATAATAATCACAGGCGTACAATTTCCAATTTGCGAAGTCCTACGAGAAAACGAATTAATAGAGCTATTTCATTAAAGGAATAATGTAGACCATGAAATATCGGATACACTGAAATGGCTCTTTTTAGGCTCTTTTGCGCCATTATTAAATTAATTATGTCGAGCTGGTTTATACACAATATGCAGCGCCAGCTAGCTGTACCTAATTCATAAGAAAAAAATAATATTTATATATTAATAATTCTTATCCGGCCTGCACTAGCATTAATAATTTTTACTATTAATTTTATATTTATTTATATTTTTATATTATTAATTTTTTAGTTT